>NW_026701509.1:0-43288 GCF_030435755.1 Ochotona princeps | reverse complement strand
TTCTAGAGACTTTGCATTGAGGGCTATCTGAAAACGGCTGTGGTGCTGAAGTTGCCTGTGAATGTGGAGCTGGTGGCATGTGAAACCCGCATGTGGAGCATTCGTTTGTGTGGGATGCTCACCAAGTTTCATTTCAGCCCTAGGCACTCAAAGGGCACTAAGCATAGAGTGTGAAAACTGAGTTTCCTTGAGAGCTGCTTGGAAGCCTGATGGTGTGTGAAGTTAGTGAGCCAAATGGAGTTGTTCTCCCACAAGAACCACTCGGCTGATTCTTCTTCAATATGCCCTTCACCAACATGCAGTGTTTCCTTGATTGAATTAGCTCTCACACCAATATTTGCGTCTAGAGCCTTTGCATTGAGGGCTATCTGAAAACGGCTGTGGTGCTGAAGTTGCCTGTGAATGTGGAGTTGGTGGCATGTGAAACCCGCATGTGGAGCATTCGTTTGTGTGGGATGCTCACCAAGCTTCATTTCAGCCCTAGGCACTCAAAGGGCACTAAGCATAGAGTGTGAAAACTGAGTTTGCTTGAGAGCTGCTTGGAAGCCTGATGGTGTGTGAAGTTAGTGAGCCAAATGGAGTTGTTCTCCCACAAGAACCACTCGGCTGATTCTTCTTCAATATGCCCTTCACCAACATGCAGTGTTTCCTTGATTGAATTAGCTCTCACACGAATATTTGCGTCTAGAGCCTTTGCATTGAGGGCTATCTGAAAACGGCTGTGGTGCTGAAGTTGCCTGTGAATGTGGAGTTGGTGGCATGTGAAACCCGCATGTGGAGCATTCGTTTGTGTGGGATGCTCACCAAACTTCATTTCAGCCCTAGGCACTCAAAGGGCACTAAGCATAGAGTGTGAAAACTGAGTTTGCTTGAGAGCTGCTTGGAAGCCTGATGGTGTGTGAAGTTAGTGAGGCAAATGGAGTTGTTCTCCCACAAGAACCACTCGGCTGATTCTTCTTCAATATGCCCTTCACCAACATGCAGTGTTTCCTTGATTGAATTAGCTCTCATACCAATATTTGCGTCTAGAGCCTTTGCATTGAGGGCTATCTGAAAACGGCTGTGGTGCTGAAGTTGCCTGAGAATGTGGAGTTGGTGGCATGTGAAACCCGCATGTGGAGCATTCGTTTGTGTGGGATGCTCTACCAGGTTCATTCCTAGATAATGCACTCAAAGGGCACTAAGCATAGAGTGTGAAAACTGAGTTTCCTTGAGAGCTGCTTGGAAGCCTGATGGTGTATGAAGTTAGTGAGCCAAATGGAGTTGTTCTCCCACAAGAACCACTCGGCTGATTCTTCTTCAATATGCCCTTCACCAACATGCAGTGTTTCCTTGATTGAATTAGCTCTCACACCAATATTTGCGTCTAGAGCCTTTGCATTGAGGGCTATCTGAAAACGGCTGTGGTGCTGAAGTTGCCTGTGAATGTGGAGTTGGTGGCATGTGAAACCCGCATGTGGAGCATTCGTTTGTGTGGGATGCTCACCAAGCTTCATTTCAGCCCTATGCACTCAAAGGGCACTAAGCATAGAGTGTGAAAACTGAGTTTCCTAGAGAGCTGCTTGGAAGCCTGATGGTGTGTGAAGTTAGTGAGGCAAATGGAGTTGTTCTCCCACAAGAACCACTCGGCTGATTCTTCTTCAATATGCCCTTCACCAACATGCAGTGTTTCCTTGATTGAATTAGCTCTCATACGAATATTTGCGTCTAGAGCCTTTGCATTGAGGGCTATCTGAAAACGGCTGTGGCGCTGAAGTTGCCTGTGAATGTGGAGTTGGTGGCATGTGAAACCCGCATGTGGAGAATTCGTTTGTGTGGGATGCTCTACCAGGTTCATTCCTAGATAATGCACTCAAAGGGCACTAAGCATAGAGTGTGAAAACTGAGTTTCCTTGAGAGCTGCTTGGAAGCCTGATGGTGTGTGAAGTTAGTGAGCCAAATGGAGTTGTTCTCCCACAAGAACCACTCGGCTGATTCTTCTTCAATATGCCCTTCACCAACATTCAGTGTTTCCTTGATTGAATTAGCTCTCACACCAATATTTGCGTCTAGAGCCTTTGCATTGAGGTCTATCTGAAAACGGCTGTGGCGCTGAAGTTGCCTGTGAATGTGGAGTTGGTGGCATGTGAAACCCGCATGTGGAGCATTCGTTTGTGTGGGATTCTCACCAAGCTTCATTTCAGCCCTAGGCACTCAAAGGGCACTAAGCATAGAGTGTGAAAACTGAGTTTCCTTGAGAGCTACTTGGAAGCCTGATGGTGTGTGAAGTTAGTGAGCCAAATGGAGTTGTTCTCCCACAAGAACCACTCGGCTGATTCTTCTTCAATATGCCCTTCACCAACATGCAGTGTTTCCTTGATTGAATTAGCTCTCACACCAATATTTGCGTCTAGAGCCTTTGCATTGAGGGCTATCTGAAAACGGCTGTGGTGCAAAAGTTGCCTGTGAATGTGGAGTTGGTGGCATGTGAAACCCGCATGTGGAGCATTCGTTTGTGTGGGATGCTCACCAAGCTTCATTTCAGCCCTAGGCACTCAAAGGGCACTAAGCATAGAGTGTGAAAACTGAGTTTGCTTGAGAGCTGCTTGGAAGCCTGATGGTGTGTGAAGTTAGTGAGCCAAATGGAGTTGTTCTCCCACAAGAACCACTCGGCTGATTCTTCTTCAATATGCCCTTCACCAACATGCAGTGTTTCCTTGATTGAATTAGCTCTCACACCACTATTTGCGTCTAGAGCCTTTGCATTGAGGGCTATCTGAAAACGGCTGTGGTGCTGAAGTTGCCTGTGAATGTGGAGTTGGTGGCATGTGAAACCCGCATGTGGAGCATTCGTTTGTGTGGGATGCTCACCAAGCTTCATTTCAGCCCTAGTCACTCAAAGGGCACTAAGCATAGAGTGTGAAAACTGAGTTTCCTTGAGAGCTGCTTGGAAGCCTGATGGTGTGTGAAGTTAGTGAGGCAAATGGAGTTGTTCTCCCACAAGAACCACTCGGCTGATTCTTCTTCAATATGCCCTTCACCAACATGCAGTGTTTCCTTGATTGAATTAGCTCTCACACCAATATTTGCGTCTAGAGCCTTTGCATTGAGGGCTATCTGAAAACGGCTGTGGCGCTGAAGTTGCCTGTGAATGTGGAGTTGGTGGCATGTGAAACCCGCATGTGGAGCATTCGTTTGTGTGGGATGCTGTACCAGGTTCATTCCTAGATAATGCACTCAAAGGGCACTAAGCATAGAGTGTTGAAACTGAGTTTCCTTGAGAGCTGCTTGGAAGCCTGATGGTGTGTGAAGTTAGTGAGCCAAATGGAGTTGTTCTCCCACAAGAACCACTCGGCTGATTCTTATTTTATATGCCCTTCACCAACATGCAGTGTTTCCTTGATTGAATTAGCTCTCACACCACTATTTGCGTCTAGAGCCTTTGCATTGAGGGCTATCTGAAAACGGCTGTGGTGCTGAAGTTGCCTGTGAATGTGGAGTTGGTGGTATGTGAAACCCGCATGTGGAGCATTCGTTTGTGTGGGATTCTCACCAAGCTTCATTTCAGCCCTAGGCACTCAAAGGGCACTAAGCATAGAGTGTGAAAACTGAGTTTGCTTGAGAGCTGCTTGGAAGCCTGATGGTGTGTGAAGTTAGTGAGCCAAATGGAGTTGTTCTCCCACAAGAACCACTCGGCTGATTCTTCTTCAATATGCCCTTCACCAACATGCAGTGTTTCCTTGATTGAATTAGCTCTCACACCAATCTTTGCGTCTAGAGCCTTTGCATTGAGGTCTATCTGAAAACGGCTGTGGCGCTAAAGTTGCCTGTGAATGTGGAGTTGGTGGCATGTGAAACCCGCATGTGGAGCATTCGTTTGTGTGGGATGATCACCAAGATTCATTTCAGCCCTAAGCACTCAAAGGGCACTAAGCATAGAGTGTGAAAACTGAGTTTCCTTGAGAGCTGCTTGGAAGCCTGATGGTGTGTGAAGTTAGTGAGCCAAATGGAGTTGTTCTCCCACAAGAACCACTCGGCTGATTCTTCTTCAATATGCCCTTCACCAACATGCAGTGTTTCCTTGATTGAATTAGCTCTCACACCACTATTTGCGTCTAGAGCCTTTGCATTGAGGGCTATCTGAAAACGGCTGTGGCGCTGAAGTTGCCTGTGAATGTGGAGTTGGTGGCATGTGAAACCCGCATGTGGTGCATTCGTTTGTGTGGGATGCTCACCAAGCTTCATTTCAGCCCTAGGCACTCAAAGGGCACTAAGCATAGAGTGTGAAAACTGAGTTTCCTTGAGAGCTGCTTGGAAGCCTGATGGTGTGTGAAGTTAGTGAGGCAAATGGAGTTGTTCTCCCACAAGAACCACTCGGCTGATTCTTCTTCAATATGCCCTTCACCAACATGCAGTGTTTCCTTGATTGAATTAGCTCTCACACCACTATTTGCGTCTAGAGCCTTTGCATTGAGGGCTATCTGAAAACGGCTGTGGTGCTGAAGTTGCCTGTGAATGTGGAGTTGGTGGCATGTGAAACCCGCATGTGGAGCATTCGTTTGTGTGGGATGCTCTACCATGTTCATTCCTAGATAATGCACTCAAAGGGCACTAAGCATAGAGTGTGAAAACTGAGTTTCCTTGAGAGCTGCTTGGAAGCCTGATGGTGTGTGAAGTTAGTGAGCCAAATGGAGTTGTTCTCCCACAAGAACCACTCGGCTGATTCTTCTTCAATATGCCCTTCACCAACATGCAGTGTTTCCTTGATTGAATTAGCTCTCACACCACTATTTGCGTCTAGAGCCTTTGCATTGAGGGCTATCTGAAAACGGCTGTGGTGCTAAAGTTGCCTGTGAATGTGGAGTTGGTGGCATGTGAAACCCGCATGTGGAGCATTCGTTTGTGTGGGATGCTCACCAAGCTTCATTTTAGCCCTAGGCACTCAAAGGGCACTAAGCATAGAGTGTGAAAACTGAGTTTGCTTGAGAGCTGCTTGGAAGCCTAATGGTGTGTGAAGTTAGTGAGCCAAATGGAGTTGTCCTCCCACAAGAACCACTTGGCTGATTCTTCTTCAATATGCCCTTCACCAACATGCAGTGTTTCCTTGATTGAATTAGCTCTCACACCACTATTTGCGTCTAGAGCCTTTGCATTGAGGGCTATCTGAAAACGGCTGTGGCGCTGAAGTTGCCTGTGAATGTGGAGTTGGTGGCATGTGAAACCCGCATGTGGAGCATTCGTTTGTGTGGGATGCTCACCAAGATTCATTTCAGCCCTAGGCACTCAAAGGGCACTAAGCATAGAGTGTGAAAACTGAGTTTGCTTGAGAGCTGCTTGGAAGCCTGATGGTGTGTGAAGTTAGTGAGCCAAATGGAGTTGTTCTCCCACAAGAACCACTCGGCTGATTCTTCTTCAATATGCCCTTCACCAACATGCAGTGTTTCCTTGATTGAATTAGCTCTCACACCACTATTTGCGTCTAGAGCCTTTGCATTGAGGGCTATCTGAAAACGGCTGTGGCGCTGAAGTTGCCTGTGAATGTGGAGCTGGTGGCATGTGAAACCCGCATGTGGAGCATTCATTTGTGTGGGATGCTGTACCAGGTTCATTCCTAGATAATGCACACAAAGGGCACTAAGCATAGAGTGTGAAAACTGAGTTTCCTTGAGAGCTGCTTGGAAGCCTGATGGTGTGTGAAGTTAGTGAGCCAAATGGAGTTGTTCTCCCACAAGAACCACTCGGCTGATCCTTCTTCAATATGCCCTTCACCAACATGCAGTGTTTCCTTGATTGAATTAGCTCTCACACCAATATTTGCGTCTAGAGCCTTTGCATTGAGGTCTATCTGAAAACGGCTGTGGCGCCGAAGTTGCCTGTGAATGTGGAGTTGGTGGCATGTGAAACCCGCATGTGGAGCATTCGTTTGTGTGGGATGATCACCAAGATTCATTTCAGCCCTAAGCACTCAAAGGGCACTAAGCATAGAGTGTGAAAACTGAGTTTCCTTGAGAGCTGCTTGGAAGCCTGATGGTGTGTGAAGTTAGTGAGCCAAATGGAGTTGTTCTCCCACAAGAACCACTCGGCTGATTCTTCTTCAATATGCCCTTCACCAACATGCAGTGTTTCCTTGATTGAATTAGCTCTCACACCACTATTTGCGTCTAGAGCCTTTGCATTGAGGGCTATCTGAAAACGGCTGTGGCGCTGAAGTTGCCTGTGAATGTGGAGTTGGTGGCATGTGAAACCCGCATGTGGTGCATTCGTTTGTGTGGGATGCTCACCAAGCTTCATTTCAGCCCTAGGCACTCAAAGGGCACTAAGCATAGAGTGTGAAAACTGAGTTTCCTTGAGAGCTGCTTGGAAGCCTGATGGTGTGTGAAGTTAGTGAGGCAAATGGAGTTGTTCTCCCACAAGAACCACTCGGCTGATTCTTCTTCAATATGCCCTTCACCAACATGCAGTGTTTCCTTGATTGAATTAGCTCTCACACCACTATTTGCGTCTAGAGCCTTTGCATTGAGGGCTATCTGAAAACGGCTGTGGTGCTGAAGTTGCCTGTGAATGTGGAGTTGGTGGCATGTGAAACCCGCATGTGGAGCATTCGTTTGTGTGGGATGCTCTACCATGTTCATTCCTAGATAATGCACTCAAAGGGCACTAAGCATAGAGTGTGAAAACTGAGTTTCCTTGAGAGCTGCTTGGAAGCCTGATGGTGTGTGAAGTTAGTGAGCCAAATGGAGTTGTTCTCCCACAAGAACCACTCGGCTGATTCTTCTTCAATATGCCCTTCACCAACATGCAGTGTTTCCTTGATTGAATTAGCTCTCACACCACTATTTGCGTCTAGAGCCTTTGCATTGAGGGCTATCTGAAAACGGCTGTGGTGCTAAAGTTGCCTGTGAATGTGGAGTTGGTGGCATGTGAAACCCGCATGTGGAGCATTCGTTTGTGTGGGATGCTCACCAAGCTTCATTTTAGCCCTAGGCACTCAAAGGGCACTAAGCATAGAGTGTGAAAACTGAGTTTGCTTGAGAGCTGCTTGGAAGCCTAATGGTGTGTGAAGTTAGTGAGCCAAATGGAGTTGTCCTCCCACAAGAACCACTTGGCTGATTCTTCTTCAATATGCCCTTCACCAACATGCAGTGTTTCCTTGATTGAATTAGCTCTCACACCACTATTTGCGTCTAGAGCCTTTGCATTGAGGGCTATCTGAAAACGGCTGTGGCGCTGAAGTTGCCTGTGAATGTGGAGTTGGTGGCATGTGAAACCCGCATGTGGAGCATTCGTTTGTGTGGGATGCTCACCAAGATTCATTTCAGCCCTAGGCACTCAAAGGGCACTAAGCATAGAGTGTGAAAACTGAGTTTGCTTGAGAGCTGCTTGGAAGCCTGATGGTGTGTGAAGTTAGTGAGCCAAATGGAGTTGTTCTCCCACAAGAACCACTCGGCTGATTCTTCTTCAATATGCCCTTCACCAACATGCAGTGTTTCCTTGATTGAATTAGCTCTCACACCACTATTTGCGTCTAGAGCCTTTGCATTGAGGGCTATCTGAAAACGGCTGTGGCGCTGAAGTTGCCTGTGAATGTGGAGCTGGTGGCATGTGAAACCCGCATGTGGAGCATTCATTTGTGTGGGATGCTGTACCAGGTTCATTCCTAGATAATGCACACAAAGGGCACTAAGCATAGAGTGTGAAAACTGAGTTTCCTTGAGAGCTGCTTGGAAGCCTGATGGTGTGTGAAGTTAGTGAGCCAAATGGAGTTGTTCTCCCACAAGAACCACTCGGCTGATCCTTCTTCAATATGCCCTTCACCAACATGCAGTGTTTCCTTGATTGAATTAGCTCTCACACCAATATTTGCGTCTAGAGCCTTTGCATTGAGGTCTATCTGAAAACGGCTGTGGCGCCGAAGTTGCCTGTGAATGTGGAGTTGGTGGCATGTGAAACCCGCATGTGGAGCATTCGTTTGTGTGGGATGCTCACCAAGCTTCATTTCAGCCCTAGGCACTCAAAGGGCACTAAGCATAGAGTGTGAAAACTGAGTTTCCTTGAGAGCTGCTTGGAAGCCTGATGGTGTGTGAAGTTAGTGAGCCAAATGGAGTTGTTCTCCCACAAGAACCACTCGGCTGATTCTTCTTCAATATGCCCTTCACCAACATGCAGTGTTTCCTTGATTGAATTAACTCTCACACCAATATTTGCGTCTAGAGCCTTTGCATTGAGGGCTATCTGAAAACGGCTGTGGCGCTGAAGTTGCCTGTGAATGTGGAGTTGGTGGCATGTGAAACCCGCATATGGAGCATTCGTTTGTGTGGGATGCTAACCAAGCTTCATTTCAGCCCTAAGCACTCAAAGGGCAGTAAGCATAGAGTGTGAAAACTGAGTTTCCTTGAGAGCTGCTTGGAAGCCTGGTGGTGTGTGAAGTTAGTGAGCCAAATGGAGTTGTTCTCCCACAAGAACCACTCGGCTGATTCTTCTTCAATATGCCCTTCACCAACATGCAGTGTTTCCTTGATTGAATTAGCTCTCACACCAATATTTGCGTCTAGAGCCTTTGCATTGAGGGCTATCTGAAAACGGCTGTGGTGCTGAAGTTGCCTGTGAATGTGGAGTTGGTGGCATGTGAAACCCGCATGTGGAGCATTCGTTTGTGTGGGATGCTCACCAAGCTTCATTTCAGCCCTATGCACTCAAAGGGCACTAAGCATAGAGTGTGAAAACTGAGTTTGCTTGAGAGCTGCTTGGAAGCCTGATGGTGTGTGAAGTTAGTGAGCCAAATGGAGTTGTTCTCCCACAAGAACCACTCGGCTGATTCTTCTTCAATATGCCCTTCACCAACATGCCGTGTTTCCTTGATTGAATTAGCTCTCATACGAATATTTGCGTCTAGAGCCTTTGCATTGAGGGCTATCTGAAAACGGCTGTGGCGCTGAAGTTGCCTGTGAATGTGGAGTTGGTGGCATGTGAAACCCGCATGTGGAGCATTCGTTTGTGTGGGATGCTCTACCAGGTTCATTCCTAGAAAATGCACTCAAAGGGCACTAAGCATAGAGTGTGAAAACTGAGTTTCCTTGAGAGCTGCTTGGAAGCCTGATGGTGTGTGAAGTTAGTGAGCCAAATGGAGTTGTTCTCCCACAAGAACCACTCGGCTGATTCTTCTTCAATATGCCCTTCACCAACATGCAGTGTTTCCTTGATTGAATTAGCTCTCACACCAATATTTGCGTCTAGAGCCTTTGCATTGAGGGCTATCTGAAAACGGCTGTGGCGCTGAAGTTGCCTGTGAATGTGGAGTTGGTGGCATGTGAAACCCGCATGTGGAGCATTCGTTTGTGTGGGATGCTCACCAAGCTTCATTTCAGCCCTAGGCACTCAAAGGGCACTAAGCATAGAGTGTGAAAACTGAGTTTGCTTGAGAGCTGCTTGGAAGCCTGATGGTGTGTGAAGTTAGTGAGCCAAATGGAGTTGTTCTCCCACAAGAACCACTCGGCTGATTCTTCTTCAATATGCCCTTCACCAACATGCAGTGTTTCCTTGATTGAATTAGCTCTCATACGAATATTTGCGTCTAGAGCCTTTGCATTGAGGGCTATCTGAAAACGGCTGTGGCGCTGAAGTTGCCTGTGAATGTGGAGTTGGTGGCATGTGAAACCCGCATGTGGAGCATTCGTTTGTGTGGGATGCTGTACCAGGTTCATTCCTAGATAATGCACTCAAAGGGCACTAAGCATAGAGTGTTGAAACTGAGTTTCCTTGAGAGCTGCTTGGAAGCCTGATGGTGTGTGAAGTTAGTGAGCCAAATGGAGTTGTTCTCCCACAAGAACCACTCGGCTGATTCTTCTTCAATATGCCCTTCACCAACATTCAGTGTTTCCTTGATTGAATTAGCTCTCACACCACTATTTGCGTCTAGAGCCTTTGCATTGAGGGCTATCTGAAAACGGCTGTGGTGCTGAAGTTGCCTGTGAATGTGGAGTTGGTGGTATGTGAAACCCGCATGTGGAGCATTCGTTTGTGTGGGATGCTCACCAAGCTTCATTTTAGCCCTAGGCACTCAAAGGGCACTAAGCATAGAGTGTGAAAACTGAGTTTGCTTGAGAGCTGCTTGGAAGCCTGATGGTGTGTGAAGTTAGTGAGCCAAATGGAGTTGTTCTCCCACAAGAACCACTCGGCTGATTCTTCTTCAATATGCCCTTCACCAACATGCAGTGTTTCCTTGATTGAATTAGCTCTCACACCAATCTTTGCGTCTAGAGCCTTTGCATTGAGGTCTATCTGAAAACGGCTGTGGCGCTGAAGTTGCCTGTGAATGTGGAGTTGGTGGCATGTGAAACCCGCATGTGGAGCATTCGTTTGTGTGGGATGATCACCAAGATTCATTTCAGCCCTAAGCACTCAAAGGGCACTAAGCATAGAGTGTGAAAACTGAGTTTCCTTGAAAGCTGCTTGGAAGCCTGATGGTGTGTGAAGTTAGTGAGCCAAATGGAGTTGTTCTCCCACAAGAACCACTCGGCTGATTCTTCTTCAATATGCCCTTCACCAACATGCAGTGTTTCCTTGATTGAATTAGCTCTCACACCACTATTTGCGTCTAGAGCCTTTGCATTGAGGGCTATCTGAAAACGGCTGTGGTGCTGAAGATGCCTGTGAATGTGGAGTTGGTGGCATGTGAAACCCGCATGTGGAGCATTCGTTTGTGTGGGATGCTCACCAAGCTTCATTTCAGCCCTAGGCACTCAAAGGGCACTAAGCATAGAGTGTGAAAACTGAGTTTGCTTGAGAGCTGCTTGGAAGCCTGATGGTGTGTGAAGTTAGTGAGGCAAATGGAGTTGTTCTCCCACAAGAACCACTCGGCTGATTCTTCTTCAATATGCCCTTCACCAACATGCAGTGTTTCCTTGATTGAATTAGCTCTCACACCACTATTTGCATCTAGAGCCTTTGCATTGAGGGCTATCTGAAAACGGCTGTGGCGCTGAAGTTGCCTGTGAATGTGGAGTTGGTGGCATGTGAAACCCGCATGTGGAGCATTCGTTTGTGTGGGATGCTCTACCAGGTTCATTCCTAGATAATGCACTCAAAGGGCACTAAGCATAGAGTGTGAAAACTGAGTTTCCTTGAGAGCTGCTTGGAAGCCTGATGGTGTGTGAAGTTAGTGAGCCAAATGGAGTTGTTCTCCCACAAGAACCACTCGGCTGATTCTTCTTCAATATGCCCTTCACCAACATGCAGTGTTTCCTTGATTGAATTAGCTCTCACACCAATATTTGCGTCTAGAGCCTTTGCATTGAGGGCTATCTGAAAACGGCTGTGGTGCTAAAGTTGCCTGTGAATGTGGAGTTGGTGGCATGTGAAACCCGCATGTGGAGCATTCGTTTGTGTGGGATGCTCACCAAGCTTCATTTTAGCCCTAGGCACTCAAAGGGCACTAAGCATAGAGTGTGAAAACTGAGTTTCCTTGAGAGCTTCTTGGAAGCCTGATGGTGTGTGAAGTTAGTGAGCCAAATGGAGTTGTTCTCCCACAAGAACCACTCGGCTGATTCTTCTTCAATATGCCCTTCACCAACATGCAGTGTTTCCTTGATTGAATTAACTCTCACACCAATATTTGCGTCTAGAGCCTTTGCATTGAGGGCTATCTGAAAACGGCTGTGGCGCTGAAGTTGCCTGTGAATGTGGAGTTGGTGGCATGTGAAACCCGCATGTGGAGCATTCGTTTGTGTGGGATGCTAACCAAGCTTCATTTCAGCCCTAAGCACTCAAAGGGCAGTAAGCATAGAGTGTGAAAACTGAGTTTCCTTGAGAGCTGCTTGGAAGCCTGGTGGTGTGTGAAGTTAGTGAGCCAAATGGAGTTGTTCTCCCACAAGAACCACTCGGCTGATTCTTCTTCAATATGCCCTTCACCAACATGCAGTGTTTCCTTGATTGAATTAGCTCTCACACCACTATTTGCGTCCAGAGCGTTTGCATTGAGGGCGATCTGAAAACGGCTTTGGCGCTGAAGTTGCCTGTGAATGTGGAGCTGGTGGCATGTGAAACCCGCATGTGGAGCATTCGTTTGTGTGGGATGCTCTACCATGTTCATTCCTAGATAATGCACTCAAAGGGCACTAAGCATAGAGTGTGAAAACTGAGTTTCCTTGAGAGCTGCTTGGAAGCCTGATGGTGTGTGAAGTTAGTGAGCCAAATGGAGTTGTTCTCCCACAAGAACCACTCGGCTGATTCTTCTTCAATATGCCCTTCACCAACATGCAGTGTTTCCTTGATTGAATTAGCTCTCACACCACTATTTGTGTCTAGAGCCTTTGCATTGAGGGCTATCTGAAAACGGCTGTGGCGCTGAAGTTGCCTGTGAATGTGGAGTTGGTGGCATGTGAAACCCGCATGTGGAGCATTCGTTTGTGTGGGATGCTCTACCAGGTTCATTCCTAGATAATGCACTCAAAGGGCACTAAGCATAGAGTGTGAAAACTGAGTTTCCTTGAGAGCTGCTTGGAAGCCTGATGGTGTGTGAAGATAGTGAGCCAAATGGAGTTGTTCTCCCACAAGAACCACTCGGTTGATTCTTCTTCAATATGCCCTTCACCAACATGCAGTGTTTCCTTGATTGAATTAGCTCTCACACTAATATTTGCGTCTAGAGCCTTTGCATTGAGGGCTATCCGAAAACTGCTGTGGCGCGGAAGTTGCCTGTGAATGTGGAGTTGGTGGCATGTGAAACCCGCATGTGGAGCATTCGTTTGTGTGGGATGCTCTACCAGGTTCATTCCTAGATAATGCACTCAAAGGGCACTAAGCATAGAGTGTGAAAACTGAGTTTCCTTGAGAGCTGCTTGGAAGCCTGATGGTGTGTGAAGATAGTGAGCCAAATGGAGTTGTTCTCCCACAAGAACCACTCGGCTGATTCTTCTTCAATATGCCCTTCACCCACATGCAGTGTTTCCTTGATTGAATTAGCTCTCACACCAATATTTCCGTCTAGAGCCTTTGCATTGAGGGCTATCTGAAAACGGCTGTGGCGCTGAAGTTGCCTGTGAATGTGGAGTTGGTGGCATGTGAAACCCGCATGTGGAGCATTCGTTTGTGTGGGAGGCTCACCAAGCTTCATTTCAGCCCTAGGCACTCAAAGGGCACTAAGCATAGAGTGTGAAAACTGAGTTTCCTTGAGAGCTGCTTGGAAGCCTGATGGTGTGTGAAGTTAGTGAGCCAAATGGAGTTGTTCTCCCACAAGAACCACTCGGCTGATTCTTCTTCAATATGCCCTTCACCAACATGCAGTGTTTCCTTGATTGAATTAGCTCTCACACCACTATTTGTGTCTAGAGCCTTTGCATTGAGGGCTATCTGAAAACGGCTGTGGCGCTGAAGTTGCCTGTGAATGTGGAGTTGGTGGCATGTGAAACCCGCATGTGGAGCATTCGTTTGTGTGGGATGCTCTACCAGGTTCATTCCTAGATAATGCACTCAAAGGGCACTAAGCATAGAGTGTGAAAACTGAGTTTCCTTGAGAGCTGCTTGGAAGCCTGATGGTGTGTGAAGTTAGTGAGCCAAATGGAGTTGTTCTCCCAAAAGAACCACTCGGTTGATTCTTCTTCAATATGCCCTTCACCAACATGCAGTGTTTCCTTGATTGAATTAGCTCTCACACCAATATTTGCGTCTAGAGCCTTTGCATTGAGGGCTATCTGAAAACGGCTGTGGCGCTGAAGTTGCCTGTGAATGTGGAGTTGGTGGCATGTGAAACCCGCATGTGGAGCATTCGTTTGTGTGGGATGCTCTACCAGGTTCATTCCTAGATAATGCACTCAAAGGCACTAAGCATAGAGTGTGAAAACCGAGTTTCCTTGAGAGCTGCTTGGAAGCCTGATGGTGTGTGAAGTTAGTGAGCCAAATGGAGTTGTTCTCCCACAAGAACCACTCGGCTGATTCTACTTCAATATGCCCTTCAATAACATGCAGTGTTTCCTTGATTGAATTAGCTCTCACACCACTATTTGCGTCTAGAGCCTTTGCATTGAGGGCTATCTGAAAACGTCTGTGGCGCGGAAGTTGCCTGTGAATGTGGAGTTGGTGGCATGTGAAACCCGCATGTGGAGCATTCGTTTGTGTGGGATGCTCTACCATGTTCATTCCTAGATAATGCACTCAAAGGGCACTAAGCATAGAGTGTGAAAACTGAGTTTCCTTGAGAGCTGCTTGGAAGCCTGATGGTGTGTGAAGTTAGTGAGCCAAATGGAGTTGTTCTCCCACAAGAACCACTCGGCTGATTCTTCTTCAATATGCCCTTCACCAACATGCAGTGTTTCCTTGATTGAATTAGCTCTCACACCACTATTTGTGTCTAGAGCCTTTGCATTGAGGGCTATCTGAAAACGGCTGTGGCGCTGAAGTTGCCTGTGAATGTGGAGTTGGTGGCATATGAAACCCGCATGTGGAGCATTCGTTTGTGTGGGAGGCTCACCAAGCTTCATTTCAGCCCTAGGCACTCAAAGGGCACTAAGCATAGAGTGTGAAAACTGAGTTTCCTTGAGAGCTGCTTGGAAGCCTGATGGTGTGTGAAGTTAGTGAGGCAAATGGAGTTGTTCTCCCACAAGAACCACTCGGCTGATTCTTCTTCAATATGCCCTTCACCAACATGCAGTGTTTCCTTGATTGAATTAGCTCTCACACCACTATTTGTGTCTAGAGCCTTTGCATTGAGGGCTATCTGCAAACGTCTGTGGCGCTGAAGTTGCCTGTGAATGTGGAGTTGGTGGCATGTGAAACCCGCATGTGGAGCATTGGTTTGTGTGGGATGCTCCACCAGGTTCATTCCTAGATAATGCACTCAAAGGGCACTAAGCATAGAGTGTGAAAACTGAGTTTCCTTGAGAGCTGCTTGGAAGCCTGATGGTGTGTGAAGATAGTGAGCCAAATGGAGTTGTTCTCCCACAAGAACCACTCGGCTGATTCTTCTTCAATATGCCCTTCACCAACATGCAGTGTTTCCTTGATTGAATTAGCTCTCACACCACTATTTGCGTCTAGAGCCTTTGCATTGAGGGCTATCCGAAAACTGCTGTGGCGCTGAAGTTGCCTGTGAATGTGGAGTTGGTGGCATGTGAAACCCGCATGTGGAGCATTCGATTGTGTGGGATGCTCTACCAGGTTCATTCCTAGATAATGCACTCAAAGGGCACTAAGCATAGAGTGTGAAAACTGAGTTTCCTTGAGAGCTGCTTGGAAGCCTGATGGTGTGTGAAGTTAGTGAGCCAAATGGAGTTGTTCTCCCACAAGAACCACTCGGCTGATTCTTCTTCAATATGCCCTTCACCAACATGCAGTGTTTCCTTCACTCAATTAGCTCTCACACCAATATTTGCATCTAGAGCCTTTGCATTGAGGTCTATCTGAAAACAGCTGTGGCGCTGAAGTTGCCTGTGAATGTGGAGTTGGTGGCATGTGAAACCCGCATGTGGAGCATTCGTTTGTGTGGGATGCTCACCAAGATTCATTTCAGCCCTAGGCACTCAAAGGGCACTAAGCATAGAGTGTGAAAACTGAGTTTGCTTGAGAGCTGCTTGGAAGCCTGATGGTGTGTGAAGTGAGTGAGCCAAATGGAGTTGTTCTCCCACAAGAACCACTCGGCTGATTCTTCTTCAATATGACCTTCACCAACATGCACTGTTTCCTTGATTGAATTAGCTCTCATACCACTATTTGCGTCTAGAGCCTTTGCATTGAGGGCTATCTGAAAATGGCTGTGGCGCTGAAGTTGCCTGTCAATGTGGAGTTGGTGGCATGTGAAACCCGCATGTGGAGCATTCGTTTGTGTGGGATGCTCTACCAGGTTCATTCCTAGATAATGCACTCAAAGGGCACTAAGCATAGAGTGTGAAAACTGAGTTTCCTTGAGAGCTGCTTGGAAGCCTGATGGTGTGTGAAGTTAGTGAGCCAAATGGAGTTGTTCTCCCACAAGAACCACTCGGCTGATTCTTCTTCAATATGCCCTTCACCAACATGCAGTGTTTCCTTGATTGAATTAGCTCTCACACCAATATTTGCGTCTAGAGCCTTTGCATTGAGTGCTATCTGAAAACGGCTGTGGCGCTGAAGTTGCCTGTGAATGTGGAGTTGGTGGCATGTGAAACCCGCATGTGGAGCATTCGTTTGTGTAGGGGGCTCACCAAGCTTCTTTTCAGCCCTAGGCACTCAAAGGGCACTAAGCATAGAGTGTGAAAACTGAGTTTCCTTGAGAGCTGCTTGGAAGCCTGATGGTGTGTGAAGTTAGTGAGCCAAATGGAGTTGTTCTCCCACAAGAACCACTCGACTGATTCTTCTTCAATATGCCCTTCACCAACATGCAGTGTTTCCTTGATTGAATTAGCTCTCACACCACTATTTGCGTCTAGAGCCTTTGCATTGAGGGCTATTTGAAAACTGCTGTGGCGCTGAATTTGCCTGTGAATGTGGAGTTGGTGGCATGTGAAACCCGCATGTGGAGCATTCGTTTGTGTGGGATGCTCACCAAGATTCATTTCAGCCCTAGGCACTCAAAGGGCACTAAGCATAGAGTGTGAAAACTGAGTTTCCTTGAGAGCTGCTTGGAAGCCTGATGGTGTGTGAAGTTAGTGAGCCAAATGGAGTTGTTCTCCCACAAGAACCACTCGGCTGATTCTTCTTCAATATGCCCTTCACCAACATGCAGTGTTTCCTTGATTGAATTAGCTCTCACACCACTATTTGCGTCTAGAGCCTTTGCATTGAGGTCTATCTGAAAACGGCTGTGGCGCTGAAGTTGCCTGTGAATGTGGAGTTGGTGGCATGTGAAACCCGCATGTGGAGCATTCGTTTGTGTGGGATGCTCACCAAGATTCATTTCAGCCCTAGGCACTCAAAGGGCACTAAGCATAGAGTGTGAAAACTGAGTTTCCTTGAGAGCTGCTTGGAAGCCTGATGGTGTGTGAAGTTAGTGAGCCAAATGGAGTTGTTCTCCCACAAGAACCACTCGGCTGATTCTTCTTCAATATGCCCTTCACCAACATGCAGTGTTTCCTTGATTGAATTAGCTCTCACACCACTATTTGCGTCTAGAGCCTTTGCATTGAGGGCTATCTGAAAACGGCTGTGGCGCTGAAGTTGCCTGTGAATGTGGAGCTGGTGGCATGTGAAACCCGCATGTGGAGCATTCGTTTGTGTGGGATGCTCTACCAGGTTCATTCCTAGATAATGCACTCAAAGGGCACTAAGCATAGAGTGTGAAAACTGAGTTTCCTTGAGAGCTGCTTGGAAGCCTGATGGTGTGTGAAGTTAGTGAGCCAAATGGAGTTGTTCTCCCACAAGAACCACTCGGCTGATTCTTCTTCAATATGCCCTTCACCAACATGCAGTGTTTCCTTGATTGAATTAGCTCTCACACCAATATTTGCGTCTAGAGCCTTTGCATTGAGGGCTATCTGAAAACGGCTGTGGCGCTGAAGTTGCCTGTGAATGTGGAGCTGGTGGCATGTGAAACCCGCATGTGGAGCATTCGTTTGTGTGGGATGCTCTACCAGGTTCATTCCTAGATAATGCACTCAAAGGGCACTAAGCATAGAGTGTGAAAACTGAGTTTCCTTGAGAGCTGCTTGGAAGCCTGATGGTGTGTGAAGTTAGTGAGCCAAATGGAGTTGTTCTCCCACAAGAACCACTCGACTGATTCTTCTTCAATATGCCCTTCACCAACATGCAGTGTTTCCTTGATTGAATTAGCTCTCACACCACTATTTGCGTCTAGAGCCTTTGCATTGAGGGCTATTTGAAAACTGCTGTGGCGCTGAATTTGCCTGTGAATGTGGAGTTGGTGGCATGTGAAACCCGCATGTGGAGCATTCGTTTGTGTGGGATGCTCACCAAGATTCATTTCAGCCCTAGGCACTCAAAGGGCACTAAGCATAGAGTGTGAAAACTGAGTTTCCTTGAGAGCTGCTTGGAAGCCTGATGGTGTGTGAAGTTAGTGAGCCAAATGGAGTTGTTCTCCCACAAGAACCACTCGGCTGATTCTTCTTCAATATGCCCTTCACCAACATGCAGTGTTTCCTTGATTGAATTAGCTCTCACACCACTATTTGCGTCTAGAGCCTTTGCATTGAGGTCTATCTGAAAACGGCTGTGGCGCGGAAGTTGCCTGTGAATGTGGAGTTGGTGGCATGTGAAACCCGCATGTGGAGCATTCGTTTGTGTGGGATGCTCACCAAGATTCATTTCAGCCCTAGGCACTCAAAGGGCACTAAGCATAGAGTGTGAAAACTGAGTTTCCTTGAGAGCTGCTTGGAAGCCTGATGGTGTGTGAAGTTAGTGAGCCAAATGGAGTTGTTCTCCCACAAGAACCACTCGGCTGATTCTTCTTCAATATGCCCTTCACCAACATGCAGTGTTTCCTTGATTGAATTAGCTCTCACACCACTATTTGCGTCTAGAGCCTTTGCATTGAGGGCTATCTGAAAACGGCTGTGGCGCTGAAGTTGCCTGTGAATGTGGAGCTGGTGGCATGTGAAACCCGCATGTGGAGCATTCGTTTGTGTGGGATGCTCTACCAGGTTCATTCCTAGATAATGCACTCAAAGGGCACTAAGCATAGAGTGTGAAAACTGAGTTTCCTTGAGAGCTGCTTGGAAGCCTGATGGTGTGTGAAGTTAGTGAGCCAAATGGAGTTGTTCTCCCACAAGAACCACTCGGCTGATTCTTCTTCAATATGCCCTTCACCAACATGCAGTGTTTCCTTGATTGAATTAGCTCTCACACCACTATTTGCGTCTAGAGCCTTTGCATTGAGGGCTATCTGAAAACGGCTGTGGCGCTGAAGTTGCCTGTGAATGTGGAGCTGGTGGCATGTGAAACCCGCATGTGGAGCATTCGTTTGTGTGGGATGCTCTACCAGGTTCATTCCTAGATAATGCACTCAAAGGGCACTAAGCATAGAGTGTGAAAACTGAGTTTCCTTGAGAGCTGCTTGGAAGCCTGATGGTGTGTGAAGTTAGTGAGCCAAATGGAGTTGTTCTCCCACAAGAACCACTCGACTGATTCTTCTTCAATATGCCCTTCACCAACATGCAGTGTTTCCTTGATTGAATTAGCTCTCACACCAATATTTGCGTCTAGAGCCTTTGCATTGAGGGCTATTTGAAAACTGCTGTGGCGCTGAATTTGCCTGTGAATGTGGAGTTGGTGGCATGTGAAACCCGCATGTGGAGCATTCGTTTGTGTGGGATGCTCACCAAGATTCATTTCAGCCCTAGGCACTCAAAGGGCACTAAGCATAGAGTGTGAAAACTGAGTTTCCTTGAGAGCTGCTTGGAAGCCTGATGGTGTGTGAAGTTAGTGAGCCAAATGGAGTTGTTCTCCCACAAGAACCACTCGGCTGATTCTTCTTCAATATGCCCTTCACCAACATGCAGTGTTTCCTTGATTGAATTAGCTCTCACACCACTATTTGCGTCTAGAGCCTTTGCATTGAGGTCTATCTGAAAACGGCTGTGGCGCTGAAGTTGCCTGTGAATGTGGAGTTGGTGGCATGTGAAACCCGCATGTGGAGCATTCGTTTGTGTGGGATGCTCACCAAGATTCATTTCAGCCCTAGGCACTCAAAGGGCACTAAGCATAGAGTGTGAAAACTGAGTTTCCTTGAGAGCTGCTTGGAAGCCTGATGGTGTGTGAAGTTAGTGAGCCAAATGGAGTTGTTCTCCCACAAGAACCACTCGGCTGATTCTTCTTCAATATGCCCTTCACCAACATGCAGTGTTTCCTTGATTGAATTAGCTCTCCCCACCCAACCACCACTATTTGCGTCTAGAGCCTTTGCATTGAGGGCTATCTGAAAACGGCTGTGGCGCTGAAGTTGCCTGTGAATGTGGAGCTGGTGGCATGTGAAACCCGCATGTGGAGCATTCGTTTGTGTGGGATGCTCTACCAGGTTCATTCCTAGATAATGCACTCAAAGGGCACTAAGCATAGAGTGTGAAAACTGAGTTTCCTTGAGAGCTGCTTGGAAGCCTGATGGTGTGTGAAGTTAGTGAGCCAAATGGAGTTGTTCTCCCACAAGAACCACTCGGCTGATTCTTTTCTTCAATATGCCCTTCACCAACATGCAGTGTTTCCTTGATTGAATTAGCTCTCACACCACTATTTGCGTCTAGAGCCTTTGCATTGAGGGCTATCTGAAAACGGCTGTGGCGCTGAAGTTGCCTGTGAATGTGGAGCTGGTGGCATGTGAAACCCGCATGTGGAGCATTCGTTTGTGTGGGATGCTCTACCAGGTTCATTCCTAGATAATGCACTCAAAGGGCACTAAGCATAGAGTGTGAAAACTGAGTTTCCTTGAGAGCTGCTTGGAAGCCTGATGGTGTGTGAAGTTAGTGAGCCAAATGGAGTTGTTCTCCCACAAGAACCACTCGGCTGATTCTTCTTCAATATGCCCTTCACCAACATGCAGTGTTTCCTTGATTGAATTAGCTCTCACACCAATATTTGTGTCTAGAGCCTTTGCATTGAGGGCTATCTGTAAACGTCTGTGGTGCTGAAGTTGCCTGTGAATGTGGAGTTGGTGGCATGTGAAACCCGCATGTGGAGCATTCGTTTGTGTGGGATGCTCACCAAGATTCATTTCAGCCCTAGGCACTCAAAGGGCACTAAGCATAGAGTGTGAAAACTGAGTTTCCTTGAGAGCTGCTTGGAAGCCTGATGGTGTGTGAAGTTAGTGAGCCAAATGGAGTTGTTCTCCCACAAGAACCACTCGGCTGATTCTTCTTCAATATGCCCTTCACCAACATGCAGTGTTTCCTTGATTGAATTAGCTCTCACACCACTATTTGTGTCTAGAGCCTTTGCATTGAGGGCTATCTGTAAACGTCTGTGGCGCTGAAGTTGCCTGTGAATGTGGAGTTGGTGGCATGTGAAACCCGCATGTGGAGCATTCGTTTGTGTGGGAATCTCACCAAGCTTCATTTCACCCTAGGCATTCAAAGGGCACTAAGCATAGAGTGTGAAAACTGAGTTTCCTTGAGAGCTGCTTGGAAGCCTGATGGTGTGTGAAGTTAGTGAGCCAAATGGAGTTGTTCTCCCACAAGAACCACTCGGCTGATTCTTCTCAATATGCCCTTCACCAACATGCAGTGTTTCCTTGATTGAATTAGCTCTCACACCACTATTTGCGTCTAGAGCCTTTGCATTGAGGGCTATCTGAAAACTGCTGTGGCGCTGAAGTTGCCTGTGAATGTGGAGTTGGTGGCATGTGGAGCATTCGTTTGTGTTGGATGCTCACCAAGCTTCATTTCAGCCCTAGGCACTCAAAGGGCACTAAGCATAGAGTGTGAAAACTGAGTTTCCTTGAGAGCTGCTTGGAAGCCTGATGGTGTGTGAAGTTAGTGAGCCAAATGGAGTTGTTCTCCACAAGAACCACTCGGCTGATTCTTCTTCAATACGCCCTTCACCAACATGCAGTGTTTCCTTGATTGAATTAGCTCTCACACCACTATTTGCGTCTAGAGCCTTTGCATTGAGGTCTATCTGAAAACGGCTGTGGCGCTGAAGTTGCCTGTGAATGTGGAGTTGGTGGCATGTGAAACCCGCATGTGGAGCATTCGTTTGTGTGGGATGCTCACCAAGATTCATTTCAGCCCTAGGCACTCAAAGGGCACTAAGCATAGAGTGTGAAAACTGAGTTTCCTTGAGAGCTGCTTGGAAGCCTGATGGTGTGTGAAGTTAGTGAGCCAAATGGAGTTGTTCTCCCACAAGAACCACTCGGCTGATTCTTCTTCAATATGCCCTTCACCAACATGCAGTGTTTCCTTGATTGAATTAGCTCTCACACCACTATTTGCGTCTAGAGCCTTTGCATTGAGGGCTATCTGAAAACGGCTGTGGTGCTGAAGTTGCCTGTGAATGTGGAGTTGGTGGCATGTGAAACCCGCATGTGGAGCATTCGTTTGTGTGGGATGCTCACCAAGATTCATTTCAGCCCTAGGCACTCAAAGGGCACTAAGCATAGAGTGTGAAAACTGAGTTTCCTTGAGAGCTGCTTGGAAGCCTGATGGTGTGTGAAGTTAGTGAGCCAAATGGAGTTGTTCTCCCACAAGAACCACTCGGCTGATTCTTCTTCAATATGCCCTTCACCAACATGCAGTGTTTCCTTGATTGAATTAGCTCTCACACCACTATTTGCGTCTAGAGCCTTTGCATTGAGGGCTGTCTGAAAACGGCTGTGGCGCTGAAGTTGCCTGTGAATGTGGAGTTGGTGGCATGTGAAACCCGCATGTGGAGCATTCGTTTGTGTGGGATGCTCACCAAGATTCATTTCAGCCCTAGGCACTCAAAGGGCACTAAGCATAGAGTGTGAAAACTGAGTTTCCTTGAGAGCTGCTTGGAAGCCTGATGGTGTGTGAAGTGAGTGAGCCAAATGGAGTTGTTCTCCCACAAGAACCACTCGGCTGATTCTTCTTCAATATGCCCTTCACCAACATGCAGTGTTTCCTTGATTGAATTAGCTCTCACACCACTATTTGCGTCTAGAGCCTTTGCATTGAGGGCTATCTGAAAACGGCTCTGGCGCTGAAGTTGCCTGTGAATGTGGAGTTGGTGGCATGTGAAACCCGCATGTGGAGCATTCGTTTGTGTGGGATGCTGTACCAGGTTCATTCCTAGATAATGCACTCAAAGGGCACTAAGCATAGAGTGTGAAAACTGAGTTTCCTTGAGAGCTGCTTGGAAGCCTGATGGTGTGTGAAGTTAGTGAGCCAAATGGAGTTGTTCTCCCACAAGAACCACTCGGCTGATCCTTCTTCAATATGCCCTTCACCAACATGCAGTGTTTCCTTATTGAATTAGCTCTCACACCACTATTTGCGTCTAGAGCCTTTGCATTGAGGGCTATCTGAAAACGGCTGTGGCGCTGAAGTTGCCTGTGAATGTGGAGTTGGTGGCATGTGAAACCCGCATGTGGAGCATTCGTTTGTGTGGGATGCTCACCAAGATTCATTTCAGTCCTAGGCACTCAAAGGGCACTAAGCATAGAGTGTGAAAACTGAGTTTCCTTGAGAGCTGCTTGGAAGCCTGATGGTGTGTGAAGTTAGTGAGCCAAATGGAGTTGTTCTCCCACAAGAACCACTCGGCTGATTCTTCTTCAATATGCCCTTCACCAACATGCAGTGTTTCCTTGATTGAATTAGCTCTCACACCAATATTTGCGTCTAGAGCCTTTGCATTGAGGTCTATCTGAAAACGGCTGTGGCGCTGAAGTTGCCTGTGAATGTGGAGTTGGTGGCATGTGAAACCCGCATGGTAGTGGAGCATTCGTTTGTGTGGGATGCTCACCAAGCTTCATTTCAGCCCTAAGCACTCAAAGGGCACTAAGCATAGAGTGTGAAAACTGAGTTTCCTTGAGAGCTGCTTGGAAGCCTGATGGTGTGAAGTTAGTGAGCCAAATGGAGTTGTTCTCCCACAAGAACCACTCGGCTGATTCTTCTTCAATATGCCCTTCACCAACAGGCAGTGTTTCCTTGATTGAATTAGCTCTCACACCAATATTTGCGTCTAGAGCCTTTGCATTGAGGGCTATCTGAAAACGGCTTTGGCGCTGAAGTTGCCTGTGAATGTGGAGTTGGTGGCATGTGAAACCCGCATGTGGAGCATTCGTTTGTGTGGGATGCTCACCAAGCTTCATTTCAGCCCTAAGCACTCAAAGGGCACTAAGCATAGAGTGTGAAAACTGAGTTTCCTTGAAAGCTGCTTGGAAGCCTGATGGTGTGTGAAGTTAGTGAGCCAAATGGAGTTGTTCTCCCACAAGAACCACTCGGCTGATTCTTCTTCAATATGCCCTTCACCAACAAGGCAGTGTTTCCTTGATTGAATTAGCTCTCACACCAATATTTGCGTCTAGAGCCTTTGCATTGAGGGCTATCTTAAAAAGGCTGTGGTGCTGAAGTTGCCTGTGAATGTGGAGTTGGTGGCATGTGAAACCCGCATGTGGAGCATTCATTTGTGTGGGATGCTCACCAAGATTCATTTCAGCCCTAGGCACTCAAAGGGCACTAAGCATAGAGTGTGAAAACTGAGTTTCCTTGAGAGCTGTTGGAAGCCTGATGGTGTGTGAAGTTAGTGAGCCAAATGGAGTTGTTCTCCCACAAGAACCACTCGGCTGATTCTTCTTCAATATGCCCTTCACCAACATGCAGTGTTTCCTTGATTGAATTAGCTCTCACACCACTATTTGCGTCTAGAGCCTTTGCATTGAGGGCTATCTGAAAACGGCTGTGGCGCTGAATTTGCCTGTGAATGTGGAGTTGGTGGCATGTGAAACCCGCATGTGGAGCATTCGTTTGTGTGGGATGCTCTACCAGGTTCATTCCTAGATAATGCACTCAAAGGGCACTAAGCATAGAGTGGTGAAAAAACTGAGTTTCCTTGAGAGCTGCTTGGAAGCCTGATGGTGTGTGAAGTTAGTGAGCCAAATGGAGTTGTTCTCCCACAAGAACCACTCGGCTGATCCTTCTTCAATATGCCCTTCACCAACATGCAGTGTTTCCTTGATTAAATTAGCTCTCACACCAATATTTGCGTCTAGAGCCTTTGCATTGAGGGCTATCTGAAAACGGCTGTGGCGCTGAAGTTGCCTGTGAATGTGGAGTTGGTGGCATGTGAAACCCGCATGTGGAGCATTCGTTTGTGTGGAATGCTCTACCAGGTTCATTCCTAGATGATGCACTCAAATGGCACTAAGCATAGAGTGTGTGAAAACTGAGTTTCCTTGAGAGCTGCTTGGAAGCCTGATGGTGTGTGAAGTTAGTGAGCCAAATGGAGTTGTTCTCCCACAAGAACCACTCGGCTGATTCTTCTTCAATATGCCCTTCACCAACATGCAGTGTTTCCTTGATTGAATTAGCTCTCACACCAATATTTGCGTCTAGAGCCTTTGCATTGAGGGCTATCTGAAAACGGCTGTGGCGCTGAAGTTGCCTGTGAATGTGGAGTTGGTGGCATGTGAAACCCGCATGTGGAGCATTCGTTTGTGTGGGATGCATACCAAGCTTCATTTCAGCCCAAGGCACTCAAAGGGCACTAAGCATAGAGTGTGAAAACTGAGTTTCCTTGAGAGCTGCTTGGAAGCCTGATGGTGTGTGAAGTTAGTGAGCCAAATGGAGTTGTTCTCCCACAAGAACCACTCGGCTGATTCTTCTTCAATATGCCCTTCACCAACATGCAGTGTTTCCTTGATTGAATTAGCTCTCACACCAATATTTGCGTTTAGAGCCTTTGCATTGAGGGCTATCTGAAAACGGCTGTGGCGCTGAAGTTGCTTGTGAATGTGGAGCTGGTGGCATGTGAAACCCGCATGTGGAGCATTCGTTTGTGTGGGATGCTCTACCAGGTTCATTCCTAGATAATGCACTCAAAGGGCACTAAGCATAGAGTGTGAAAACTGAGTTTCCTTGAGAGCTGCTTGGAAGCCTGATGGTGTGTGAAGTTAGTGAGCGAAATGGAGTTGTTCTCCCACAAGAACCACTCGGCTGATTCTTCTTCAATATGCCCTTCACCAACATGCAGTGTTTCCTTGATTGAATTAGCTCTCACACCACTATTTGCGTCTAGAGCCTTTGCATTGAGGGCTATCTGAAAACGGCTGTGGTGCTGAAGTTGCCTGTGAATGTGGAGTTGGTGGCATGTCAAACCCGCATGTGGAGCATTCGTTTGTGTGGGATGCTGTACCTGGTTCATTCCTTGATAATGCACTCAAAGGGCACTAAGCATAGAGTGTGAAAACTGAGTTTCCTTGAGAGCTGCTTGGAAGCCTGATGGTGTGTGAATTTAGTGAGCCAAATGGAGTTGTTCTCCCACAAGAACCACTCGGCTGATTCTTCTTCAATATGCCCTTCACCAACATGCAGTGTTTCCTTGATTGAATTAGCTCTCACACCAATATTTGCGTCTAGAGCCTTTGCATTGAGGGCTATTTGAAAACTGCTGTGGCGCTGAATTTGCCTGTGAATGTGGAGTTGGTGGCATGTGAAACCCGCATGTGGAGCATTCGTTTGTGTGGGATGCTCTACCAGGTTCATTCCTAGATAATGCACTCAAAGGGCACTAAGCATAGAGTGTGAAAACTGAGTTTCCTTGAGAGCTGCTTGGAAGCCTGATGGTGTGTGAAGTTAGTGAGCCAAATGGAGTTGTTCTCCCACAAGAACCACTCGGCTGATTCTTCTTCAATATGCCCTTCACCAACATGCAGTGTTTCCTTGATTGAATTAGCTCTCACACCAATATTTGCGTCTAGAGCCTTTGCATTGAGGTCTATCTGAAAACGGCTGTGGCTCAGAAGTTGCCTGTGAATGTGGAGTTGGTGGCATGTGAAACCCGCATGTGGAGCATTCGTTTGTGTGGGATGCTCACCAAGCTTCATTTCAGCCCTAGGCACTCAAAGGGCACTAAGCATAGAGTGTGAAAACTGAGTTTCCTTGAGAGCTGCTTAGAAGCCTGATGGTGTGTGAGGTTAGTGAGCCAAATGGAGTTGTTCTCCCACAAGAACCACTCGGCTGATTCTTCTTCAATATGCCCTTCACCAACATGCAGTGTTTCCTTGATTGAATTAGCTCTCACACCAATATTTGCGTCTAGAGCCTTTGCATTGAGGTCTATCTGAAAACGGCTGTGGCGCTGAAGTTGCCTGTGAATGTGGAGTTGGTGGCATGTGAAACCCGCATGTGGAGCATTCGTTTGTGTTGGATGCTCACCAAGCTTCATTTCAGCCCTAGGCACTCAAAGGGCACTAAGCATAGAGTGTGAAAACTGAGTTTCCTTGAGAGCTGCTTGGAAGCCTGATGGTGTGTGAAGTTAGTGAGCCAAATGGAGTTGTTCTCCCACAAGAACCACTCGGCTGATTCTTCTTCAATATGCCCTTCACCAACATGCAGTGTTTCCTTGATTGAATTAGCTCTCACACCAATATTTGCGTCTAGAGCCTTTGCATTGAGGGCTATCTGAAAACGGCTGTGGTGCTGAAGTTGCCTGTGAATGTGGAGTTGGTGGCATGTGAAACCCGCATGTGGAGCATTCGTTTGTGTGGGATGCTGTACCTGGTTCATTCCTAGAAAATGCACTCAAAGGGCACTAAGCATAGAGTGTGAAAACTGAGTTTCCTTGAGAGCTGCTTGGAAGCCTGATGGTGTGTGAAGTTAGTGAGCGAAATGGAGTTGTTCTCCCACAAGAACCACTCGGCTGATTCTTCTTCAATATGCCCTTCACCAACATGCAGTGTTTCCTTGATTGAATTAGCTCTCACACCACTATTTGCGTCTAGAGCCTTTGCATTGAGGGCTATCTGAAAACGGCTGTGGTGCTGAAGTTGCCTGTGAATGTGGAGTTGGTGGCATGTGAAACCCGCATGTGGAGCATTCGTTTGTGTGGGATGCTGTACCTGGTTCATTCCTAGATAATGCACTCAAAGGGCACTAAGCATAGAGTGTGAAAACTGAGTTTCCTTGAGAGCTGCTTGGAAGCCTGATGGTGTGTGAATTTAGTGAGCCAAATGGAGTTGTTCTCCCACAAGAACCACTCGGCTGATTCTTCTTCAATATGCCCTTCACCAACATGCAGTGTTTCCTTGATTGAATTAGCTCTCACACCAATATTTGCGTCTAGAGCCTTTGCATTGAGGGCTATTTGAAAACTGCTGTGGCGCTGAATTTGCCTGTGAATGTGGAGTTGGTGGCATGTGAAACCCGCATGTGGAGCATTCGTTTGTGTGGGATGCTCTACCAGGTTCATTCCTAGATAATGCACTCAAAGGGCACTAAGCATAGAGTGTGAAAACTGAGTTTCCTTGAGAGCTGCTTGGAAGCCTGATGGTGTGTGAAGTTAGTGAGCCAAATGGAGTTGTTCTCCCACAAGAACCACTCGGCTGATTCTTCTTCAATATGCCCTTCACCAACATGCAGTGTTTCCTTGATTGAATTAGCTCTCACACCAATATTTGCGTCTAGAGCCTTTGCATTGAGGTCTATCTGAAAACGGCTGTGGCGCAGAAGTTGCCTGTGAATGTGGAGTTGGTGGCATGTGAAACCCGCATGTGGAGCATTCGTTTGTGTGGGATGCTCACCAAGCTTCATTTCTGCCCTAGGCACTCAAAGGGCACTAAGCATAGAGTGTGAAAACTGAGTTTCCTTGAGAGCTGCTTGGAAGCCTGATGGTGTGTGAAGTTAGTGAGCCAAATGGAGTTGTTCTCCCACAAGAACCACTCGGCTGATTCTTCTTCAATATGCCCTTCACCAACATGCAATGTTTCCTTGATTGAATTAGCTCTCATACCACTATTTTCGTCTAGAGCCTTTGCATTGAGTGCTAACTGAAAACGGCTGTGGTGCTGAAGTTGCCTGTGAATGAGGAGTTGGTGGCATGTGAAACCCGCATGTGGAGCATTCGTTTGTGTGGGATGCTGTACCTGGTTCACTCCTAGATAATGCACTCAAAGGGCACTAAGCATAGAGTGTGAAAATTGAGTTTCCTTGAGAGCTGCTTGGAAGCCTGATGGTGTGTGAAGTTAGTGAGCCAAATGGAGTTGTTCTCCCACAAGAACCACTCGGCTGATTCTTCTTCAATATGCCCTTCACCAACATGCAGTGTTTCCTTGATTGAATTAGCTCTCACACCAATATTTGCGTCTAGAGCCTTTGCATTGAGGGCTATCTGAAAACGGCTGTGGCGCTGAAGTTGCCTGTGAATGTGGAGTTGGTGGCATGTCAAACCCGCATGTGGAGCATTCGTTTGTGTGGGATGCTCACCAAGCTTCATTTCAGCCCTAGGCACTCAAAGGGCACTAAGCATAGAGTGTGAAAACTGAGTTTCCTTGAGAGCTGCTTGGAAGCCTGATGGTGTGTGAAGTTAGTGAGCCAAATGGAGTTGTTCTCCCACAAGAACCACTCGGCTGATTCTTCTTCAATATGCCCTTCACCAACATGCAGTGTTTCCTTGATTGAATTAGCTCTCACACCAATATTTGCGTCTAGAGCCTTTGCATTGAGGGCTATTTGAAAACTGCTGTGGCGCTGAATTTGCCTGTGAATGTGGAGTTGGTGGCATGTGAAACCCACATGTGGAGCATTCGTTTGTGTGGGATGCTCTACCAGGTTCATTCCTAGATAATGCACTCAAAGGGCACTAAGCATAGAGTGTGAAAACTGAGTTTCCTTGAGAGCTGCTTGGAAGCCTGATGGTGTGTGAAGTTAGTGAGCCAAATGGAGTTGTTCTCCCACAAGAACCACTCGGCTGATTCTTCTTCAATATGCCCTTCACCAACATGCAGTGTTTCCTTGATTGAATTAACTCACACACCAATATTTGCGTCTAGAGCCTTTGCATTGAGGGCTATCTGAAAACGGCTGTGGCGCTGAAGTTGCCTGTGAATGTGGAGTTGGTGGCATGTGAAACCCGCATGTGGAGCATTCGTTTGTGTGGGATGTTCTACCAGGTTCATTCCTAGATAATGCACTCAAAGGTCACTAAGCATAGAGTGTGAAAACTGAGTTTCCTTGAGAGCTGCTTGGAAGCCTGATGGTGTGTGAAGTTAGTGAGCCAAATGGAGTTGTTCTCCCACAAGAACCACTCGGCTGATTCTTCTTCAATATGCCCTTCACCAACATGCAGTGTTTCCTTGATTGAATTAGCTCTCACACCAATATTTGCGTCTAGAGCCTTTGCATTGAGGTCTATCTGAAAACGGCTGTGGTGCTGAAGTTGCCTGTGAATGTGGAGTTGGTGGCATGTGAAACCCGCATGTGGAGCATTTGTTTGTGTGGGATGCTCACCAAGCTTCATTTCAGCCCTAGGCACTCAAAGGGCACCAAGCATAGAGTGTGAAAACTGAGTTTCCTTGAGAGCTGCTTGGAAGCCTGATGGTGTGTGAGGTTAGTGAGCCACATGGAGTTGTTCTCCCACAAGAACCACTCGGCTGATTCTTCTTCAATATGCCCTTCACCAACATGCAGTGTTTCCTTGATTGAATTAGCTCTCACACCAATATTTGCGTCTAGAGCCTTTGCATTGAGGTCTATCTGAAAACGGCTGTGGCGCTGAAGTTGCCTGTGAATGTGGAGTTGGTGGCATGTGAAACCCGCATGTGGAGCATTCGTTTGTGTGGGATGCTCACCAAGCTTCATTTCAGCCCTAGGCACTCAAAGGGCACTAAGCATAGAGTGTGAAAACTGAGTTTCCTTGAGAGCTGCTTGGAAGCCTGATGGTGTGTGAAGTTAGTGAGCCAAATGGAGTTGTTCTCCCACAAGAACCACTCGGCTGATTCTTCTTCAATATGCCCTTCACCAACATGCAGTGTTTCCTTGATTGAATTAGCTCTCACACCACTATTTGCGTCTAGAGCCTTTGCATTGAGGGCTATCTGAAAACGGCTGTGGTGCTGAAGTTGCCTGTGAATGTGGAGTTGGTGGCATGTGAAACCCGCATGTGGAGCATTCGTTTGTGTGGGATGTTCTACCAGGTTCATTCCTAGATAATGCACTCAAAGGGCACTAAGCATAGAGTGTGAAAACTGAGTTTCCTTGAGAGCTGCTTGGAAGCCTGATGGTGTGTGAATTTAGTGAGCCAAATGGAGTTGTTCTCCCACAAGAACCACTCGGCTGATTCTTCTTCAATATGCCCTTCACCAACATGCAGTGTTTCCTTGATTGAATTAGCTCTCACACCACTATTTGCGTCTAGAGCCTTTGCATTGAGGGCTATCTGAAAACGGCTGTGGCGCGGAAGTTGCCTGTGAATGTGGAGTTGGTGGCATGTGAAACCCGCATGTGGAGCATTCGTTTGTGTGGGATGCTCTACCAGGTTCATTCCTAGATAATGCACTCAAAGGGCACTAAGCATAGAGTGTGAAAACTGAGTTTCCTTGAGAGCTGCTTGGAAGCCTGATGGTGTGTGAAGTTAGTGAGCCAAATGGAGTTGTTCTCCCACAAGAACCACTCGGCTGATTCTTCTTCAATATGCCCTTCACCAACATGCAGTGTTTCCTTGATTGAATTAGCTCTCACACCAATATTTGCGTCTAGAGCCTTTGCATTGAGGTCTATCTGAAAACGGCTGTGGCGCTGAAGTTGCCTGTGAATGTGGAGTTGGTGGCATGTGAAAATCGCATGTGGAGCATTCGTTTGTGTGGGATGCTCACCAAGCTTCATTTCAGCCCTAGGCACTCAAAGGGCACTAAGCATAGAGTGTAAAAACCGAGTTTCCTTGAGAGCTGCTTGGAAGCCTGATGGTGTGTGAAGTTAGTGAGCCAAATGGAGTTGTTCTCCCACAAGAACCACTCGGCTGATTCTTCTTCAATATGCCCTTCACCAACATGCAGTGTTTCCTTGATTGAATTAGCTCTCACACCACTATTTGCGTCTAGAGCCTTTGCATTGAGGGCTAACTGAAACCGGCTGTGGTGCTGAAGTTGCCTGTGAATGTGGAGTTGGTGGCATGTGAAACCCGCATGTGGAGCATTCGTTTGTGTGGGATGCTGTACCTGGTTCACTCCTAGATAATGCACTCAAAGGGCACTAAGCATAGAGTGTGAAAACTGAGTTTCCTTGAGAGCTGCTGGAAGCCTGATGGTGTGTGAAGTTAGTGAGCCAAATGGAGTTGTTCTCCCACAAGAACCACTCGGCTGATTCTTCTTCAATATGCCCTTCACCAACATGCAGTGTTTCCTTGATTGAATTAGCTCTCACACCACTATTTGCGTCTAGAGCCTTTGCATTGAGGGCTATTTGAAAACTGCGGTGGCACTGAATTTGCCTGTGAATGTGGAGTTCGTGGCATGTGAAACCCGCATGTGGAGCATTCTTTTGTGTGGGATGTTCTACCAGGTTCATTCCTAGATAATGCACTCAAAGGGCACTAAGCATAGAGTGTGAAAACTGAGTTTCCTTGAGAGCTGCTTGGAAGCCTGATGGTGTGTGAAGTTAGTGAGCCAAATGGAGTTGTTCTCCCACAAGAACCACTCGGCTGATTCTTCTTCAATATGACCTTCACCAACATGCAGTGTTTCCTTGATTGAATTAGCTCTCACACCAATATTTGCGTCTAGAGCCTTTGCATTGAGGTCTATCTGAAAACGGCTGTGGCGCTGAAGTTGCCTGTGAATGTGGAGTTGGTGGCATGTGAAACCCGCATGTGGAGCATTCGTTTGTGTGGGAATCTCACCAAGCTTCATTTCAGCCCTAGGCACTCAAAGGGCACTAAGCATAGAGTGTGAAAACTGAGTTTCCTTGAAAGCTGCTTGGAAGCCTGATGGTGTGTGAAGTTAGTGAGCCAAATGGAGTTGTTCTCCCACAAGAACCACTCAGCTGATTCTTCTTCAATATGCCCTTCACCAACATGCAGTGTTTCCTTGATTGAATTAGCTCTCACACCACTATTTGCGTCTAGAGCCTTTGCATTGAGGGCTATCTGAAAACGGCTGTGGTGCTGAAGTTGCCTGTGAATGTGGAGTTGGTGGCATGTGAAACCCGCATGTGGAGCATTCGTTTGTGTGGGAATCTCACCAAGCTTCATTTCAGCCCTAGGCACTCAAAGGGCACTAAGCATAGAGTGTGAAAACTGAGTTTCCTTGTGAGCTGCTTGGAAGCCTGATGGTGTGTGAAGTTAGTGAGCCAAATGGAGTTGTTCTCCCACAAGAACCACTCAGCTGATTCTTCTTCAATATGCCCTTCACCAACATGCAGTGTTTCCTTGATTGAATTAGCTCTCACTTCAATATTTGCGTCTAGAGCCTTTGCATTGAGGGCTATCTGAAAAAGGCTGTGGTGCTGAAGTTGCCTGTGAATGTGGAGTTGGTGGCATGTGAAACCCGCATGTGGAGCATTCGTTTGTGTGGGATGCTCACCAAGATTCATTTCCGCCCTGGCACTCAAAGGGCACTAAGCATAGAGTGTGAAAACTGAGTTTCCTTGAGAGCTGCTTGGAAGCCTGATGGTGTGTGAAGTTAGTGAGCCAAATGGAGTTGTTCTCCCACAAGAACCACTCGGCTGATTCTTCTTCAATATGCCCTTCACCAACATGCAGTGTTTCCTTGATTGAATTAGCTCTCACACCACTTTTTGCGTCTAGAGCCTTTGCATTGAGGTCTATCTGAAAACGGCTGTGGCGCTGAAGTTGCCTGTGAATGTGGAGTTGGTGGCCATGTCAAACCCGCATGTGGAGCATTCGTTTGTGTGGGATGCTCTACCAGGTTCATTCCTAGATAATGCACTCAAAGGGCACTAAGCATAGAGTGTGAAAACTGAGTTTCCTTGAGAGCTGCTTGGAAGCCTGATGGTGTGTGAAGTTAGTGAGCCAAATGGAGTTGTTCTCCCACAAGAACCACTAGGCTGATTCTTCTTCAATATGCCCTTCACCAACATGCAGTGTTTCCTTGATTGAATTAGCTCTCACACCACTATTTGCGTCTAGAGCCTTTGCATTGAGGGCTATCTGAAAACGGCTGTGGTGCTGAAGTTGCCTGTGAATGTGGAGTTGGTGGCATGTCAAACCCGCATGTGGAGCATTCGTTTGTGTGGGATGTTCTACCAGGTTCATTCCTAGATAATGCACTCAAAGGGCACTAAGCATAGAGTGTGAAAACTGAGTTTCCTTGAGAGCTGCTTGGAAGCCTGATGGTGTGTGAAGTTAGTGAGCCAAATGGAGTTGTTCTCCCACAAGAACCACTCGGCTGATTCTTCTTCAATATGCCCTTCACCAACATGCAGTGTTTCCTTGATTGAATTAGCTCTCACACCACTATTTGCGTCTAGAGCCTTTGCATTGAGGGCTATCTGAAAACGGCTGTGGCGCGGAAGTTGCCTGTGAATGTGGAGTTGGTGGCATGTGAAACCCGCATGTGGAGCATTCGTTTGTGTGGGATGCTCTACCAGGTTCATTCCTAGATAATGCACTCAAAGGGCACTAAGCATAGAGTGTGAAAACTGAGTTTCCTTGAGAGCTGCTTGGAAGCCTGATGGTGTGTGAAGTTAGTGAGCCAAATGGAGTTGTTCTCCCACAAGAACCACTCGGCTGATTCTTCTTCAATATGCCCTTCACCAACATGCAGTGTTTCCTTGATTGAATTAGCTCTCACTTCAATATTTGCGTCTAGAGCCTTTGCATTGAGGTCTATCTGAAAACTGCTGTGGCGCTGAAGTTGCCTGTGAATGTGGAGTTGGTGGCATGTGAAAATCGCATGTGGAGCATTCGTTTGTGTGGGATGCTCACCAAGCTTCATTTCAGCCCTAGGCACTCAAAGGGCACTAAGCATAGAGTGTGAAAACCGAGTTTCCTTGAGAGCTGCTTGGAAGCCTGATGGTGTGTGAAGTTAGTGAGCCAAATGGAGTTGTTCTCCCACAAGAACCACTCGGCTGATTCTTCTTCAATATGCCCTTCACCAACATGCAGTGTTTCCTTGATTGAATTAGCTCTCACACCACTATTTGCGTCTAGAGCCTTTGCATTGAGGGCTAACTGAAACCGGCTGTGGTGCTGAAGTTGCCTGTGAATGTGGAGTTGGTGGCATGTGAAACCCGCATGTGGAGCATTCGTTTGTGTGGGATGCTGTACCTGGTTCACTCCTAGATAATGCACTCAAAGGGCACTAAGCATAGAGTGTGAAAACTGAGTTTCCTTGAGAGCTGCTGGAAGCCTGATGGTGTGTGAAGTTAGTGAGCCAAATGGAGTTGTTCTCCCACAAGAACCACTCGGCTGATTCTTCTTCAATATGCCCTTCACCAACATGCAGTGTTTCCTTGATTGAATTAGCTCTCACACCACTATTTGCGTCTAGAGCCTTTGCATTGAGGGCTATTTGAAAACTGCGGTGGCACTGAATTTGCCTGTGAATGTGGAGTTCGTGGCATGTGAAACCCGCATGTGGAGCATTCTTTTGTGTGGGATGTTCTACCAGGTTCATTCCTAGATAATGCACTCAAAGGGCACTAAGCATAGAGTGTGAAAACTGAGTTTCCTTGAGAGCTGCTTGGAAGCCTGATGGTGTGTGAAGTTAGTGAGCCAAATGGAGTTGTTCTCCCACAAGAACCACTCGGCTGATTCTTCTTCAATATGACCTTCACCAACATGCAGTGTTTCCTTGATTGAATTAGCTCTCACACCAATATTTGCGTCTAGAGCCTTTGCATTGAGGTCTATCTGAAAACGGCTGTGGCGCTGAAGTTGCCTGTGAATGTGGAGTTGGTGGCATGTGAAACCCGCATGTGGAGCATTCGTTTGTGTGGGATGCTCACCAAGCTTCATTTCAGCCCTAAGCACTCAAGGGCACTAAGCATAGAGTGTGAAAACTGAGTTTCCTTGAAAGCTGCTTGGAAGCCTGATGGTGTGTGAAGTTAGTGAGCCAAATGGAGTTGTTCTCCCACAAGAACCACTCAGCTGATTCTTCTTCAATATGCCCTTCACCAACATGCAGTGTTTCCTTGATTGAATTAGCTCTCACACCACTATTTGCGTCTAGAGCCTTTGCATTGAGGGCTATCTGAAAACGGCTGTGGTGCTGAAGTTGCCTGTGAATGTGGAGTTGGTGGCATGTGAAACCCGCATGTGGAGCATTCGTTTGTGTGGGAATCTCACCAAGCTTCATTTCAGCCCTAGGCACTCAAAGGGCACTAAGCATAGAGTGTGAAAACTGAGTTTCCTTGTGAGCTGCTTGGAAGCCTGATGGTGTGTGAAGTTAGTGAGCCAAATGGAGTTGTTCTCCCACAAGAATCACTCGGCTGATTCTTCTTCAATATGCCCTTCACCAACATGCAGTGTTTCCTTGATTGAATTAGCTCTCACTTCAATATTTGCGTCTAGAGCCTTTGCATTGAGGGCTATCTGAAAAAGGCTGTGGTGCTGAAGTTGCCTGTGAATGTGGAGTTGGTGGCATGTGAAACCCGCATGTGGAGCATTCGTTTGTGTGGGATGCTCACCAAGATTCAATTCCGCCCTGGCACTCAAAGGGCACTAAGCATAGAGTGTGAAAACTGAGTTTCCTTGAGAGCTGCTTGGAAGCCTGATGGTGTGTGAAGTTAGTGAGCCAAATGGAGTTGTTCTCCCACAAGAACCACTCGGCTGATTCTTCTTCAATATGCCCTTCACCAACATGCAGTGTTTCCTTGATTGAATTAGCTCTCACACCACTATTTGCGTCTAGAGCCTTTGCATTGAGGGCTATCTGAAAACGGCTGTGGCGCTGAAGTTGCCTGTGAATGTGGAGTTGGTGGCATGTGAAACCCGCATGTGGAGCATTCGTTTGTGTGGGATGCTCTACCAGGTTCATTCCTAGATAATGCACTCAAAGGGCACTAAGCATAGAGTGTGAAAACTGAGTTTCCTTGAGAGCTGCTTGGAAGCCTGATGGTGTGTGAAGTTAGTGAGCCAAATGGAGTTGTTCTCCCACAAGAACCACTCGGCTGATTCTTCTTCAATATGCCCTTCACCAACATGCAGTGTTTCCTTGATTGAATTAGCTCTCACACCAATATTTGCGTCTAGAGCCTTTGCATTGAGGTCTATCTGAAAACTGCTGTGCGCTGAAGTTGCCTGTGAATGTGGAGTTGGTGGCATGTGAAACCCGCATGTGGAGCATTCGTTTGTGTGGGATGCTCACCAAGCTTCATTTCAGCCCTAGGCACTCAAAGGGCACTAAGCATAGAGTGTGAAAACCGAGTTTCCTTGAGAGCTGCTTGGAAGCCTGATGGTGTGTGAAGTTAGTGAGCCAAATGGAGTTGTTCTCCACAAGAACCACTCGGCTGATTCTTCTTCAATATGCCCTTCACCAACATGCAGTGTTTCCTTGATTGAATTAGCTCTCACACCACTATTTGCGTCTAGAGCCTTTGCATTGAGGGCTAACTGAAACCGGCTGTGGTGCTGAAGTTGCCTGTGAATGTGGAGTTGGTGGCATGTGAAACCCGCATGTGGAGCATTCGTTTGTGTGGGATGCTGTACCTGGTTCACTCCTAGATAATGCACTCAAAGGGCCACTAAGCATAGAGTGTGAAAACTGAGTTTCCTTGAGAGCTGCTGGAAGCCTGATGGTGTGTGAAGTTAGTGAGCCAAATGGAGTTGTTCTCCCACAAGAACCACTCGGCTGATTCTTCTTCAATATGCCCTTCACCAACATGCAGTGTTTCCTTGATTGAATTAGCTCTCACACCACTATTTGCGTCTAGAGCCTTTGCATTGAGGGCTATTTGAAAACTGCGGTGGCACTGAATTTGCCTGTGAATGTGGAGTTCGTGGCATGTGAAACCCGCATGTGGAGCATTCTTTTGTGTGGGATGTTCTACCAGGTTCATTCCTAGATAATGCACTCAAAGGGCACTAAGCATAGAGTGTGAAAACTGAGTTTCCTTGAGAGCTGCTTGGAAGCCTGATGGTGTGTGAAGTTAGTGAGCCAAATGGAGTTGTTCTCCCACAAGAACCACTCGGCTGATTCTTCTTCAATATGACCTTCACCAACATGCAGTGTTTCCCTTGATTGAATTAGCTCTCACACCAATATTTGCGTCTAGAGCCTTTGCATTGAGGTCTATCTGAAAACGGCTGTGGCGCTGAAGTTGCCTGTGAATGTGGAGTTGGTGGCATGTGAAACCCGCATGTGGAGCATTCGTTTGTGTGGGATGCTCACCAAGCTTCATTTCAGCCCTAAGCACTCAAAGGGCACTAAGCATAGAGTGTGAAAACTGAGTTTCCTTGAAAGCTGCTTGAAGCCTGATGGTGTTGAAGTTAGTGAGCCAAATGGAGTTGTTCTCCCACAAGAACCACTCAGCTGATTCTTCTTCAATATGCCCTTCACCAACATGCAGTGTTTCCTTGATTGAATTAGCTCTCACACCACTATTTGCGTCTAGAGCCTTTGCATTGAGGGCTATCTGAAAACGGCTGTGGTGCTGAAGTTGCCTGTGAATGTGGAGTTGGTGGCATGTGAAACCCGCATGTGGAGCATTCGTTTGTGTGGGGAATCTCACCAAGCTTCATTTCAGCCCTAGGCACTCAAAGGGCACTAAGCATAGAGTGTGAAAACTGAGTTTCCTTTGTGAGCTGCTTGGAAGCCTGATGGTGTGTGAAGTTAGTGAGCCAAATGGAGTTGTTCTCCCACAAGAACCACTCGGCTGATTCTTCTTCAATATGCCCTTCACCAACATGCAGTGTTTCCTTGATTGAATTAGCTCTCACTTCAATATTTGCGTCTAGAGCCTTTGCATTGAGGGCTATCTGAAAAAGGCTGTGGTGCTGAAGTTGCCTGTGAATGTGGAGTTGGTGGCATGTGAAACCCGCATGTGGAGCATTCGTTTGTGTGGGATGCTCACCAAGATTCAATTCCGCCTGGCACTCAAAGGGCACTAAGCATAGAGTGTGAAAACTGAGTTTCCTTGAGAGCTGCTTGGAAGCCTGATGGTGTGTGAAGTTAGTGTGAGCCAAATGGAGTTGTTCTCCACAAGAACCACTCGGCTGATTCTTCTCAATATGCCCTTCACCAACATGCAGTGTTTCCTTGATTGAATTAGCTCTCACACCACTATTTGCGTCTAGAGCCTTTGCATTGAGGGCTATCTGAAAACGGCTGTGGCGCTGAGTTGCCTGTGAATGTGGAGTTGGTGGCATGTGAAACCCGCATGTGGAGCATTCGTTTGTGTGGGATGCTCTACCAGGTTCATTCCTAGATAATGCACTCAAAGGGCACTAAGCATAGAGTGTGAAAACTGAGTTTCCTTGAGAGCTGCTTGGAAGCCTGATGGTGTGTGAAGTTAGTGAGCAAATGGAGTTGTTCTCCCACAAGAACCACTCGGCTGATTCTTCTTCAATATGCCCTTCACCAACATGCAGTGTTTCCTTGATTGAATTAGCTCTCACACCAATATTTGCGTCTAGAGCCTTTGCATTGAGGTCTATCTGAAAACTGCTGTGGCGCTGAAGTGCCTGTGAATGTGGAGTTGGTGGCATGTGAAATCGCATGTGGAGCATTCGTTGTGTGGGATGCTCACCAAGCTTCATTTCAGCCCTAGGCACTCAAAGGGCACTAAGCATAGAGTGTGAAAACCGAGTTTCCTTGAGAGCTGCTTGGAAGCCTGATGGTGTGTGAAGTTAGTGAGCCAAATGGAGTTGTTCTCCCACAAGAACCACTCGGCTGATTCTTCTTCAATATGCCCTTCACCAACATGCAGTGTTTCCTTGATTGAATTAGCTCTCACACCACTATTGCGTCTAGAGCCTTTGCATTGAGGGCTAACTGAAACCGGCTGTGGTGCTGAAGTTGCCTGTGAATGTGGAGTTGGTGGCATGTGAAACCCGCATGTGGAGCATTCGTTTGTGTGGGATGCTGTACCTGGTTCACTCATAGATAATGCACTCAAAGGGCACTAAGCATAGAGTGTGAAAACTGAGTTTCCTTGAGAGCTGCTGGAAGCCTGATGGTGTGTGAAGTTAGTGAGCCAAATGGAGTTGTTCTCCCACAAGAACCACTCGGCTGATTCTTCTTCAATATGCCCTTCACCAACATGCAGTGTTTCCTTGATTGAATTAGCTCTCACACCACTATTTGCGTCTAGAGCCTTTGCATTGAGGGCTATTTGAAAACTGCGGTGGCACTGAATTTGCCTGTGAATGTGGAGTTCGTGGCATGTGAAACCCGCATGTGGAGCATTCTTTTGTGTGGGATGTTCTACCAGGTTCATTCCTAGATAATGCACTCAAAGGGCACTAAGCATAGAGTGTTGAAACTGAGTTTCCTTGAGAGCTGCTTGGAAGCCTGATGGTGTGTGAAGTTAGTGAGCCAAATGGAGTTGTTCTCCCACAAGAACCACTCGGCTGATTCTTCTTCAATATGACCTTCACCAACATGCAGTGTTTCCTTGATTGAATTAGCTCTCACACCAATATTTGCGTCTAGAGCCTTTGCATTGAGGTCTATCTGAAAACGGCTGTGGCGCTGAAGTTGCCTGTGAATGTGGAGTTGGTGGCATGTGAAACCCGCATGTGGAGCATTCGTTTGTGTGGGAATCTCACCAAGCTTCATTTCAGCCCTAGGCACTCAAAGGGCACTAAGCATAGAGTGTGAAAACTGAGTTTCCTTGAAAGCTGCTTGGAAGCCTGATGGTGTGTGAAGTTAGTGAGCCAAATGGAGTTGTTCTCCCACAAGAACCACTCAGCTGATTCTTCTTCAATATGCCCTTCACCAACATGCAGTGTTTCCTTGATTGAATTAGCTCTCACACCACTATTTGCGTCTAGAGCCTTTGCATTGAGGGCTATCTGAAAACGGCTGTGGTGCTGAAGTTGCCTGTGAATGTGGAGTTGGTGGCATGTGAAACCCGCATGTGGAGCATTCGTTTGTGTGGGAATCTCACCAAGCTTCATTTCAGCCCTAGGCACTCAAAGGGCACTAAGCATAGAGTGTGAAAACTGAGTTTCCTTGTGAGCTGCTTGGAAGCCTGATGGTGTGTGAAGTTAGTGAGCCAAATGGAGTTGTTCTCCCACAAGAACCACTCAGCTGATTCTTCTTCAATATGCCCTTCACCAACATGCAGTGTTTCCTTGATTGAATTAGCTCTCACTTCAATATTTGCGTCTAGAGCCTTTGCATTGAGGGCTATCTGAAAAAGGCTGTGGTGCTGAAGTTGCCTGTGAATGTGGAGTTGGTGGCATGTGAAACCCGCATGTGGAGCATTCGTTTGTGTGGGATGCTCACCAAGATTCATTTCCGCCCTGGCACTCAAAGGGCACTAAGCATAGAGTGTGAAAACTGAGTTTCCTTGAGAGCTGCTTGGAAGCCTGATGGTGTGTGAAGTTAGTGAGCCAAATGGAGTTGTTCTCCCACAAGAACCACTCGGCTGATTCTTCTTCAATATGCCCTTCACCAACATGCAGTGTTTCCTTGATTGAATTAGCTCTCACACCACTTTTTGCGTCTAGAGCCTTTGCATTGAGGTCTATCTGAAAACGGCTGTGGCGCTGAAGTTGTCTGTGAATGTGGAGTTGGTGGCATGTGAAACCCGCATGTGGAGCATTCGTTTGTGTGGGATGCTGTACCAGGTTCATTCCTAGATAATGCACTCAAAGGGCACTAAGCATAGAGTGTGAAAACTGAGTTTCCTTGAGAGCTGCTTGGAAGCCTGATGGTGTGTGAAGTTAGTGAGCCAAATGGAGTTGTTCTCCCACAAGAACCACTAGGCTGATTCTTCTTCAATATGCCCTTCACCAACATGCAGTGTTTCCTTGATTGAATTAGCTCTCACACCACTATTTGCGTCTAGAGCCTTTGCATTGAGGGCTATCTGAAAACGGCTGTGGTGCTGAAGTTGCCTGTGAATGTGGAGTTGGTGGCATGTCAAACCCGCATGTGGAGCATTCGTTTGTGTGGGATGTTCTACCAGGTTCATTCCTAGATAATGCACTCAAAGGGCACTAAGCATAGAGTGTGAAAACTGAGTTTCCTTGAGAGCTGCTTGGAAGCCTGATGGTGTGTGAAGTTAGTGAGCCAAATGGAGTTGTTCTCCCACAAGAACCACTCGGCTGATTCTTCTTCAATATGCCCTTCACCAACATGCAGTGTTTCCTTGATTGAATTAGCTCTCACACCACTATTTGCGTCTAGAGCCTTTGCATTGAGGGCTATCTGAAAACGGCTGTGGCGCGGAAGTTGCCTGTGAATGTGGAGTTGGTGGCATGTGAAACCCGCATGTGGAGCATTCGTTTGTGTGGGATGCTCTACCAGGTTCATTCCTAGATAATGCACTCAAAGGGCACTAAGCATAGAGTGTGAAAACTGAGTTTCCTTGAGAGCTGCTTGGAAGCCTGATGGTGTGTGAAGTTAGTGAGCCAAATGGAGTTGTTCTCCCACAAGAACCACTCGGCTGATTCTTCTTCAATATGCCCTTCACCAACATGCAGTGTTTCCTTGATTGAATTAGCTCTCACTTCAATATTTGCGTCTAGAGCCTTTGCATTGAGGTCTATCTGAAAACTCCTGTGGCGCTGAAGTTGCCTGTGAATGTGGAGTTGGTGGCATGTGAAAATCGCATGTGGAGCATTCGTTTGTGTGGGATGCTCACCAAGCTTCATTTCAGCCCTAGGCACTCAAAGGGCACTAAGCATAGAGTGTGAAAACCGAGTTTCCTTGAGAGCTGCTTGGAAGCCTGATGGTGTGTGAAGTTAGTGAGCCAAATGGAGTTGTTCTCCCACAAGAACCACTCGGCTGATTCTTCTTCAATATGCCCTTCACCAACATGCAGTGTTTCCTTGATTGAATTAGCTCTCACACCACTATTTGCGTCTAGAGCCTTTGCATTGAGGGCTAACTGAAACCGGCTGTGGTGCTGAAGTTGCCTGTGAATGTGGAGTTGGTGGCATGTGAAACCCGCATGTGGAGCATTCGTTTGTGTGGGATGCTGTACCTGGTTCACTCCTAGATAATGCACTCAAAGGGCACTAAGCATAGAGTGTGAAAACTGAGTTTCCTTGAGAGCTGCTGGAAGCCTGATGGTGTGTGAAGTTAGTGAGCCAAATGGAGTTGTTCTCCCACAAGAACCACTCGGCTGATTCTTCTTCAATATGCCCTTCACCAACATGCAGTGTTTCCTTGATTGAATTAGCTCTCACACCACTATTTGCGTCTAGAGCCTTTGCATTGAGGGCTATTTGAAAACTGCGGTGGCACTGAATTTGCCTGTGAATGTGGAGGTCGTGGCATGTGAAACCCGCATGTGGAGCATTCTTTTGTGTGGGATGTTCTACCAGGTTCATTCCTAGATAATGCACTCAAAGGGCACTAAGCATAGAGTGTGAAAACTGAGTTTCCTTGAGAGCTGCTTGGAAGCCTGATGGTGTGTGAAGTTAGTGAGCCAAATGGAGTTGTTCTCCCACAAGAACCACTCGGCTGATTCTTCTTCAATATGACCTTCACCAACATGCAGTGTTTCCTTGATTGAATTAGCTCTCACACCAATATTTGCGTCTAGAGCCTTTGCATTGAGGTCTATCTGAAAACGGCTGTGGCGCTGAAGTTGCCTGTGAATGTGAGTTGGTGGCATGTGAAACCCGCATGTGGAGCATTCGTTTGTGTGGGATGCTCACCAAGCTTCATTTCAGCCCTAAGCACTCAAAGGGCACTAAGCATAGAGTGTGAAAACTGAGTTTCCTTGAAAGCTGCTTGGGAAGCCTGATGGTGTGTGAAGTTAGTGAGCCAATGGAGTTGTTCTCCCACAAGAACCACTCAGCTGATTCTTCTTCAATATGCCCTTCACCAACATGCAGTGTTTCCTTGATTGAATTAGCTCTCACACCACTATAC
>NW_026701508.1:0-49192 GCF_030435755.1 Ochotona princeps | reverse complement strand
TAAACCCCTAACCCTAACCCTAACCCTAACCCTAACCCCTAACCCTTATTCTAGCCCCTAACCCTAACCCCTTACCCTAAGCCCAGCAGCTCCCCTCCCCACCTCATTCCTGAATATCTTTTCGAGTCTGGGACGCGACACGGCACACCTGAGCAGCTTGGTGGTTTAGTGCTGGACTAATTCGCAAGCAGCCCGGGCGGGGAAAAGGCTGTGGGCAGCATTGTACTGCCCCAGCAGAAGCAGGTCATTACTCAACGTTGAGCCCAGCTTCCCCTGGTGAAACGAGTCTTCCTTTCTTTCTGAAGCAAGGGGAAAAAGAAATGCACAAGTCAATGAAAAACTGAAATTTAAGTTGAAACAATTTTTAGAAAGACTCCCCAACTATACAGAAAGAAAGAAAGAAAGAAAAGGAAAGACAAGGAAAGAAAGGAAGAAAGGAAGAAAGAAAGAAAGGAAAGAAAGAAAGAAAGAAAGAATTTTTAAAAGAGAGAAACAACGTTGAACAAGTGCAGAGACGGATGGAATTCAGATTCTTAGGAAGGATTCTGGCACTGTAGCCAAACGGGGAAAATCTGTGGAGGGGTGGGAGTTGGGGTGGTGGGGAAGAAAAGAAGAAAGTCAGTTAGCATTGAACATCTAAACGGGGTGGGAGGAGAAGCGGTGCAGAGATGGCAAGGAGGGAGCCAAGAGAGTGGGGGGAGGGGTAGGGAAGGTCAGGTTTCAGAAGGCTGAGAGGATGCAGACAATCAATAGGTCAAGAGTGACACCTGCTGGCAAATAGCGTGTGTCAATTGCCGCCGGGCAGCTGGTCGACCACCGCCGAGAGACTAAGTGCAACTGGTCGACCTGAGCTGAGAGCCCAAATGCAACTGGTCGACCTCCGCTGAGACCAAAAGCAACTGGTCGACCTGAGCTGAGACCAAATTGCAACTGGTCGACCTCCGCTGAGACTAAATGCAACTGGTCGACCTCCGCTGAGACCAAAAGCAACTGGTCAACCTCAGCTGAGACCAAATGCAACTGGTCGACCTCAGCTGAGAGGCTAAGTACAACCAGGCAGCTGGTCGACTGCCTTCCTTGGAAAAGAAAGGGTTAGGGTGGGGAGGGAGAGAGGGAGAAAGAGAGAAGGAGGGAGAGAGGGAGAGAGGGGCAGAGAGAGAGAGAGAGAGAGAACAGAGAGAGAGAGAGAGAGAGAATCTTCCACCACTTCACCAGTCAGTTCAGGACTTTGTCCCCAAAATGCAGGCCTAGAGAACTCAGAACGTTGGTGAACACAGCATTCCAGAGAGTATAGAATACTGGTCCTCAGTGCCACACAGCTCTGTTTAGCATACAAACAGGGTTTTCAACAGCTTTTGCCTCAAACCTCTGTGTGTGTGTGTAAAAACTGAACGTTTCTGACTTCATGTGCACAGAACCTCAACAAAACAACTAAACCAATGGGCATCGGAGTCCCATCTGGAGGTGTTCACATTGCATTTTGACAAGATACTGAGCCAAAGCTCAGAGAGAGAAGTGAGGAGAAAAAGCAATCAATAATGAGAAATAGGTGGTAATAAATCACGAATGTAAAATCGAATGATCTGTATTCTGGGAGTGAGTGAGTGGAATTTACCAACAGTGTCTGGTACACCTTTGTATCTGGATAGGCAATGATGGAGAGCAGTGGGGTTGGTGATGGTGGTGGAGGGTGGGGGGGAGAGATGTCATTTCCAGTGTTCTCCAACCTATGGGAAACTTGTAGGGAAAGTAGCATGCTGCCTAACGCTAACCCTAACCCTAAACCCTAACCCTAACCCCTAAACCCTAACACCTAACCCTAACCCTAACACTAACCCTAACCCTGACTCCTAACCCCTAACCCTAACCCTAACCCTAACCCCTATCCCCTAACCCTAACCCTAACTCTAACCCTAACCCTAACCCCTAAACCCTAACCCCTAACCCTGACTCCTAACCCCAACCCCTAACCCTGACTCCTAACCCCAACCCCTAATCCTAACCCCTAACCCCTAACCCTAACCCCTAATCCCTAACCCTAACCCCTAACCCCTAACCCCTAACCCTAACCCTAACCCAACCCTAACCCCTAACCCTGACTCCTAACCCAAACCCCTAACCCTAACCCTAACCCTAACCCTAACCCTTATTCTAGCCCCTAACCCTAACCCCTTACCCTAAGCCCAGCAGCTCCCCTCCCCACCTCATTCCTGAATATCTTTTCGAGTCTGGGACGCGACACGGCACACCTGAGCAGCTTGGTGGTTTAGTGCTGGACTAATTCGCAAGCAGCCCGGGCGGGAAAAGGCTGTGGGCAGCATTGTACTGCCCCAGCAGAAGCAGGTCATTACTCAACGTTGAGCCCAGCTTCCCCTGGTGAAACGAGTCTTCCTTTCTTTCTGAAGCAAGGGGAAAAAGAAATGCACAAGTCAATGAAAAACTGAAATTTAAGTTGAAACAATTTTTAGAAAGACTCCCCAACTATACAGAAAGAAAGAAAGAAAGAAAAGGAAAGACAAGGAAAGAAAGGAAGAAAGGAAGAAAGAAAGAAAGGAAGAAAGAAAGAAAGAAAGAATTTTTAAAAGAGAGAAACAACGTTGAACAAGTGCAGAGACGGATGGAATTCAGATTCCTTAGGAAGGATTCTAGCACTGTAGTCCAATGGGGAAAATCTGTGGAGGGGTGGGAGTTGGGGTGGTGGGGAAGATAAGAAGAAAGTCAGTTAGCATTGAACATCTAAACGGGGTGGGAGGAGAAGCGGTGCAGAGATGGCAAGGAGGGAGCCAAGAGAGTGGGGGGAGGGGTAGGGAAGGTCAGGTTTCAGAAGGCTGAGAGGATCCAGACAATCAATAGGTCAAGAGTGACAGCTGCTGGCAATAGCGTGTGTCAATCGCCGCCGGGCAGCTGGTCGACCACCGCCGAGAGACGAAGTGCAACTGGTCGACCTGAGCTGAGAGACCAAATGCAACTGGTCGACCTCCGCTGAGACCAAATGCAACTGGTCGACCTCCGCTGAGACCAAAAGCAACTGGTCAACCTCAGCTGAGACCAAATGCAACTGGTCGACCTCAGCTGAGAGGCTAAGTACAACCAGGCAGCTGGTCGACTGCCTTCCTTGGAAAAGAAAGGGTTAGGGTGGGAGGGAGAGAGGCAGAAAGAGAGAAGGAGGGAGAGAGGGAGAGAGGGGCAGAGAGAGAGAGAGAGAGAGAGAGAGAGAGAGAGAGAATCTTCCACCACTTCACCAGTCAGTTCAGGACTTTGTCCCCAAAATGCAGGCCTAGAGAACTCAGAACGTTGGTGAACACAGCATTCCAGAGAGTATAGAATACTGGTCCTCAGTGCCACACAGCTCTGTTTAGCATACAAACAGGGTTTTCAACAGCTTTTGCCTCAAACCTCTGTGTGTGTGTGTAAAAACTGAACGTTTCTGACTTCATGTGCACAGAACCTCAACAAAACAACTAAACCAATGGGCATCGGAGTCCCATCTGGAGGTGTTCACATTGCATTTTGACAAGATACTGAGCCAAAGCTCAGAGAGAGAAGTGAGGAGAAAAAGCAATCAATAATGAGAAATAGGTGGTAATAAATCACGAATGTAAAATCGAATGATCTGTATTCTGGGAGTGAGTGAGTGGAATTTACCAACAGTGTCTGGTACACCTTTGTATCTGGATAGGCAATGATGGAGAGCAGTGGGGTTGGTGATGGTGGTGGAGGGTGGGGGAGAGAGATGTCATTTCCAGTGTTCTCCAACCTATGGGAAACTTGTAGGGAAAGTAGCATGCTGCCTAACGCTAACCCTAACCCTAAACCCTAACCCTAACCCCTAAACCCTAACACCTAACCCTAACCCTAACACTAACCCTAACCCTAACTCCTAACCCCTAACCCTAACCCTAACCCTAACCCCTATCCCCTAACCCTAACCCTAACTCTAACCCTAACCCTAACCCCTAAACCCTAACCCCTAACCCTGACTCCTAACCCCAACCCCTAACCCTGACTCCTAACCCCAACCCCTAATCCTAACCCCTAACCCCTAACCCTAACCCCTAATCCCTAACCCTAACCCCTAACCCCTAACCCCTAACCCTAACCCTAACCCAACCCTAACCCCTAACCCTGACTCCTAACCCAAACCCCTAACCCTAACCCTAACCCTAACCCTAACCCTTATTCTAGCCCCTAACCCTAACCCCTTACCCTAAGCCCAGCAGCTCCCCTCCCCACCTCATTCCTGAATATCTTTTCGAGTCTGGGACGCGACACGGCACACCTGAGCAGCTTGGTGGTTTAGTGCTGGACTAATTCGCAAGCAGCCCGGGCGGGAAAAGGCTGTGGGCAGCATTGTACTGCCCCAGCAGAAGCAGGTCATTACTCAACGTTGAGCCCAGCTTCCCCTGGTGAAACGAGTCTTCCTTTCTTTCTGAAGCAAGGGGAAAAAGAAATGCACAAGTCAATGAAAAACTGAAATTTAAGTTGAAACAATTTTTAGAAAGACTCCCCAACTATACAGAAAGAAAGAAAGAAAGAAAAGGAAAGACAAGGAAAGAAAGGAAGAAAGGAAGAAAGAAAGAAAGGAAGAAAGAAAGAAAGAAAGAATTTTTAAAAGAGAGAAACAACGTTGAACAAGTGCAGAGACGGATGGAATTCAGATTCCTTAGGAAGGATTCTAGCACTGTAGTCCAATGGGGAAAATCTGTGGAGGGGTGGGAGTTGGGGTGGTGGGGAAGATAAGAAGAAAGTCAGTTAGCATTGAACATCTAAACGGGGGTGGGAGGAGAAGCGGTGCAGAGATGGCAAGGAGGGAGCCAAGAGAGTGGGGGGAGGGGTAGGGAAGGTCAGGTTTCAGAAGGCTGAGAGGATCCAGACAATCAATAGGTCAAGAGTGACAGCTGCTGGCAATAGCGTGTGTCAATCGCCGCCGGGCAGCTGGTCGACCACCGCCGAGAGACGAAGTGCAACTGGTCGACCTGAGCTGAGAGACCAAATGCAACTGGTCGACCTCCGCTGAGACCAAATGCAACTGGTCGACCTCCGCTGAGACCAAAAGCAACTGGTCAACCTCAGCTGAGACCAAATGCAACTGGTCGACCTCAGCTGAGAGGCTAAGTACAACCAGGCAGCTGGTCGACTGCCTTCCTTGGAAAAGAAAGGGTTAGGGTGGGAGGGAGAGAGGGAGAAAGAGAGAAGGAGGGAGAGAGGGAGAGAGGGGCAGAGAGAGAGAGAGAGAGAGAGAGAGAGAGAGAGAATCTTCCACCACTTCACCAGTCAGTTCAGGACTTTGTCCCCAAAATGCAGGCCTAGAGAACTCAGAACGTTGGTGAACACAGCATTCCAGAGAGTATAGAATACTGGTCCTCAGTGCCACACAGCTCTGTTTAGCATACAAACAGGGTTTTCAACAGCTTTTGCCTCAAACCTCTGTGTGTGTGTGTAAAAACTGAACGTTTCTGACTTCATGTGCACAGAACCTCAACAAAACAACTAAACCAATGGGCATCGGAGTCCCATCTGGAGGTGTTCACATTGCATTTTGACAAGATACTGAGCCAAAGCTCAGAGAGAGAAGTGAGGAGAAAAAGCAATCAATAATGAGAAATAGGTGGTAATAAATCACGAATGTAAAATCGAATGATCTGTATTCTGGGAGTGAGTGAGTGGAATTTACCAACAGTGTCTGGTACACCTTTGTATCTGGATAGGCAATGATGGAGAGCAGTGGGGTTGGTGATGGTGGTGGAGGGTGGGGGAGAGAGATGTCATTTCCAGTGTTCTCCAACCTATGGGAAACTTGTAGGGAAAGTAGCATGCTGCCTAACGCTAACCCTAACCCTAAACCCTAACCCTAACCCCTAAACCCTAACACCTAACCCTAACCCTAACACTAACCCTAACCCTGACTCCTAACCCCTAACCCTAACCCTAACCCTAACCCCTATCCCCTAACCCTAACCCTAACTCTAACCCTAACCCTAACCCCTAAACCCTAACCCCTAACCCTGACTCCTAACCCCAACCCCTAACCCTGACTCCTAACCCCAACCCCTAATCCTAACCCCTAACCCCTAACCCTAACCCCTAATCCCTAACCCTAACCCCTAACCCCTAACCCCTAACCCTAACCCAACCCTAACCCCTAACCCTGACTCCTAACCCAAACCCCTAACCCTAACCCTAACCCTAACCCTAACCCTAACCCTTATTCTAGCCCCTAACCCTAACCCCTTACCCTAAGCCCAGCAGCTCCCCTCCCCACCTCATTCCTGAATATCTTTTCGAGTCTGGGACGCGACACGGCACACCTGAGCAGCTTGGTGGTTTAGTGCTGGACTAATTCGCAAGCAGCCCGGGCGGGAAAAGGCTGTGGGCAGCATTGTACTGCCCCAGCAGAAGCAGGTCATTACTCAACGTTGAGCCCAGCTTCCCCTGGTGAAACGAGTCTTCCTTTCTTTCTGAAGCAAGGGGAAAAAGAAATGCACAAGTCAATGAAAAACTGAAATTTAAGTTGAAACAATTTTTAGAAAGACTCCCCAACTATACAGAAAGAAAGAAAGAAAAGGAAAGACAAGGAAAGAAAGGAAGAAAGGAAGAAAGAAAGAAAGGAAGAAAGAAAGAAAGAAAGAATTTTTAAAAGAGAGAAACAACGTTGAACAAGTGCAGAGACGGATGGAATTCAGATTCCTTAGGAAGGATTCTGGCACTGTAGCCAAACGGGGAAAATCTGTGGAGGGGTGGGAGTTGGGGTGGTGGGGAAGAAAAGAAGAAAGTCAGTTAGCATTGAACATCTAAACGGGGTGGGAGGAGAAGCGGTGCAGAGATGGCAAGGAGGGAGCCAAGAGAGTGGGGGGAGGGGTAGGGAAGGTCAGGTTTCAGAAGGCTGAGAGGATGCAGACAATCAATAGGTCAAGAGTGACACCTGCTGGCAAATAGCGTGTGTCAATTGCCGCCGGGCAGCTGGTCGACCACCGCCGAGAGACGAAGTGCAACTGGTCGACCTGAGCTGAGAGCCCAAATGCAACTGGTCGACCTCCGCTGAGACCAAAAGCAACTGGTCGACCTGAGCTGAGACCAAATGCAACTGGTCGACCTCCGCTGAGACTAAATGCAACTGGTCGACCTCCGCTGAGACCAAATGCAACTGGTCGACCTCCGCTGAGACCAAAAGCAACTGGTCAACCTCAGCTGAGACCAAATGCAACTGGTCGACCTCAGCTGAGAGGCTAAGTACAACCAGGCAGCTGGTCGACTGCCTTCCTTGGAAAAGAAAGGGTTAGGGTGGGAGGGAGAGAGGGAGAAAGAGAGAAGGAGGGAGAGAGGGAGAGAGGGGCAGAGAGAGAGAGAGAGAGAGAGAGAGAGAGAGAGAGAATCTTCCACCACTTCACCAGTCAGTTCAGGACTTTGTCCCCAAAATGCAGGCCTAGAGAACTCAGAACGTTGGTGAACACAGCATTCCAGAGAGTATAGAATACTGGTCCTCAGTGCCACACAGCTCTGTTTAGCATACAAACAGGGTTTTCAACAGCTTTTGCCTCAAACCTCTGTGTGTGTGTGTAAAAACTGAACGTTTCTGACTTCATGTGCACAGAACCTCAACAAAACAACTAAACCAATGGGCATCGGAGTCCCATCTGGAGGTGTTCACATTGCATTTTGACAAGATACTGAGCCAAAGCTCAGAGAGAGAAGTGAGGAGAAAAAGCAATCAATAATGAGAAATAGGTGGTAATAAATCACGAATGTAAAATCGAATGATCTGTATTCTGGGAGTGAGTGAGTGGAATTTACCAACAGTGTCTGGTACACCTTTGTATCTGGATAGGCAATGATGGAGAGCAGTGGGGTTGGTGATGGTGGTGGAGGGTGGGGGAGAGAGATGTCATTTCCAGTGTTCTCCAACCTATGGGAAACTTGTAGGGAAAGTAGCATGCTGCCTAACGCTAACCCTAACCCTAAACCCTAACCCTAACCCCTAAACCCTAACACCTAACCCTAACCCTAACACTAACCCTAACCCTGACTCCTAACCCCTAACCCTAACCCTAACCCTAACCCCTATCCCCTAACCCTAACCCTAACTCTAACCCTAACCCTAACCCCTAAACCCTAACCCCTAACCCTGACTCCTAACCCCAACCCCTAACCCTGACTCCTAACCCCAACCCCTAATCCTAACCCCTAACCCCTAACCCTAACCCCTAATCCCTAACCCTAACCCCTAACCCCTAACCCCTAACCCTAACCCAACCCTAACCCCTAACCCTGACTCCTAACCCAAACCCCTAACCCTAACCCTAACCCTAACCCTAACCCTAACCCTTATTCTAGCCCCTAACCCTAACCCCTTACCCTAAGCCCAGCAGCTCCCCTCCCCACCTCATTCCTGAATATCTTTTCGAGTCTGGGACGCGACACGGCACACCTGAGCAGCTTGGTGGTTTAGTGCTGGACTAATTCGCAAGCAGCCCGGGCGGGAAAAGGCTGTGGGCAGCATTGTACTGCCCCAGCAGAAGCAGGTCATTACTCAACGTTGAGCCCAGCTTCCCCTGGTGAAACGAGTCTTCCTTTCTTTCTGAAGCAAGGGGAAAAAGAAATGCACAAGTCAATGAAAAACTGAAATTTAAGTTGAAACAATTTTTAGAAAGACTCCCCAACTATACAGAAAGAAAGAAAGAAAAGGAAAGACAAGGAAAGAAAGGAAGAAAGGAAGAAAGAAAGAAAGGAAGAAAGAAAGAAAGAAAGAATTTTTAAAAGAGAGAAACAACGTTGAACAAGTGCAGAGACGGATGGAATTCAGATTCCTTAGGAAGGATTCTGGCACTGTAGCCAAACGGGGAAAATCTGTGGAGGGGTGGGAGTTGGGGTGGTGGGGAAGAAAAGAAGAAAGTCAGTTAGCATTGAACATCTAAACGGGGTGGGAGGAGAAGCGGTGCAGAGATGGCAAGGAGGGAGCCAAGAGAGTGGGGGGAGGGGTAGGGAAGGTCAGGTTTCAGAAGGCTGAGAGGATGCAGACAATCAATAGGTCAAGAGTGACACCTGCTGGCAAATAGCGTGTGTCAATTGCCGCCGGGCAGCTGGTCGACCACCGCCGAGAGACGAAGTGCAACTGGTCGACCTGAGCTGAGAGCCCAAATGCAACTGGTCGACCTCCGCTGAGACCAAAAGCAACTGGTCGACCTGAGCTGAGACCAAATGCAACTGGTCGACCTCCGCTGAGACTAAATGCAACTGGTCGACCTCCGCTGAGACCAAAAGCAACTGGTCGACCTCAGCTGAGACCAAATGCAACTGGTCGACCTCAGCTGAGAGGCTAAGTACAACCAGGCAGCTGGTCGACTGCCTTCCTTGGAAAAGAAAGGGTTAGGGTGGGAGGGAGAGAGGCAGAAAGAGAGAAGGAGGGAGAGAGGGAGAGAGGGGCAGAGAGAGAGAGAGAGAGAGAGAGAGAGAGAGAGAATCTTCCACCACTTCACCAGTCAGTTCAGGACTTTGTCCCCAAAATGCAGGCCTAGAGAACTCAGAACGTTGGTGAACACAGCATTCCAGAGAGTATAGAATACTGGTCCTCAGTGCCACACAGCTCTGTTTAGCATACAAACAGGGTTTTCAACAGCTTTTGCCTCAAACCTCTGTGTGTGTGTGTAAAAACTGAACGTTTCTGACTTCATGTGCACAGAACCTCAACAAAACAACTAAACCAATGGGCATCGGAGTCCCATCTGGAGGTGTTCACATTGCATTTTGACAAGATACTGAGCCAAAGCTCAGAGAGAGAAGTGAGGAGAAAAAGCAATCAATAATGAGAAATAGGTGGTAATAAATCACGAATGTAAAATCGAATGATCTGTATTCTGGGAGTGAGTGAGTGGAATTTACCAACAGTGTCTGGTACACCTTTGTATCTGGATAGGCAATGATGGAGAGCAGTGGGGTTGGTGATGGTGGTGGAGGGTGGGGGAGAGAGATGTCATTTCCAGTGTTCTCCAACCTATGGGAAACTTGTAGGGAAAGTAGCATGCTGCCTAACGCTAACCCTAACCCTAAACCCTAACCCTAACCCCTAAACCCTAACACCTAACCCTAACCCTAACACTAACCCTAACCCTGACTCCTAACCCCTAACCCTAACCCTAACCCTAACCCCTATCCCCTAACCCTAACCCTAACTCTAACCCTAACCCTAACCCCTAAACCCTAACCCCTAACCCTGACTCCTAACCCCAACCCCTAACCCTGACTCCTAACCCCAACCCCTAATCCTAACCCCTAACCCCTAACCCTAACCCCTAATCCCTAACCCTAACCCCTAACCCCTAACCCCTAACCCTAACCCAACCCTAACCCCTAACCCTGACTCCTAACCCAAACCCCTAACCCTAACCCTAACCCTAACCCTAACCCTAACCCTTATTCTAGCCCCTAACCCTAACCCCTTACCCTAAGCCCAGCAGCTCCCCTCCCCACCTCATTCCTGAATATCTTTTCGAGTCTGGGACGCGACACGGCACACCTGAGCAGCTTGGTGGTTTAGTGCTGGACTAATTCGCAAGCAGCCCGGGCGGGAAAAGGCTGTGGGCAGCATTGTACTGCCCCAGCAGAAGCAGGTCATTACTCAACGTTGAGCCCAGCTTCCCCTGGTGAAACGAGTCTTCCTTTCTTTCTGAAGCAAGGGGAAAAAGAAATGCACAAGTCAATGAAAAACTGAAATTTAAGTTGAAACAATTTTTAGAAAGACTCCCCAACTATACAGAAAGAAAGAAAGAAAAGGAAAGACAAGGAAAGAAAGGAAGAAAGGAAGAAAGAAAGAAAGGAAGAAAGAAAGAAAGAAAGAATTTTTAAAAGAGAGAAACAACGTTGAACAAGTGCAGAGACGGATGGAATTCAGATTCCTTAGGAAGGATTCTGGCACTGTAGCCAAACGGGGAAAATCTGTGGAGGGGTGGGAGTTGGGGTGGTGGGGAAGAAAAGAAGAAAGTCAGTTAGCATTGAACATCTAAACGGGGTGGGAGGAGAAGCGGTGCAGAGATGGCAAGGAGGGAGCCAAGAGAGTGGGGGGAGGGGTAGGGAAGGTCAGGTTTCAGAAGGCTGAGAGGATGCAGACAATCAATAGGTCAAGAGTGACACCTGCTGGCAAATAGCGTGTGTCAATTGCCGCCGGGCAGCTGGTCGACCACCGCCGAGAGACGAAGTGCAACTGGTCGACCTGAGCTGAGAGCCCAAATGCAACTGGTCGACCTCCGCTGAGACCAAAAGCAACTGGTCGACCTGAGCTGAGACCAAATGCAACTGGTCGACCTCCGCTGAGACTAAATGCAACTGGTCGACCTCCGCTGAGACCAAAAGCAACTGGTCGACCTCAGCTGAGACCAAATGCAACTGGTCGACCTCAGCTGAGAGGCTAAGTACAACCAGGCAGCTGGTCGACTGCCTTCCTTGGAAAAGAAAGGGTTAGGGTGGGAGGGAGAGAGGCAGAAAGAGAGAAGGAGGGAGAGAGGGAGAGAGGGGCAGAGAGAGAGAGAGAGAGAGAGAGAGAGAGAGAGAATCTTCCACCACTTCACCAGTCAGTTCAGGACTTTGTCCCCAAAATGCAGGCCTAGAGAACTCAGAACGTTGGTGAACACAGCATTCCAGAGAGTATAGAATACTGGTCCTCAGTGCCACACAGCTCTGTTTAGCATACAAACAGGGTTTTCAACAGCTTTTGCCTCAAACCTCTGTGTGTGTGTGTAAAAACTGAACGTTTCTGACTTCATGTGCACAGAACCTCAACAAAACAACTAAACCAATGGGCATCGGAGTCCCATCTGGAGGTGTTCACATTGCATTTTGACAAGATACTGAGCCAAAGCTCAGAGAGAGAAGTGAGGAGAAAAAGCAATCAATAATGAGAAATAGGTGGTAATAAATCACGAATGTAAAATCGAATGATCTGTATTCTGGGAGTGAGTGAGTGGAATTTACCAACAGTGTCTGGTACACCTTTGTATCTGGATAGGCAATGATGGAGAGCAGTGGGGTTGGTGATGGTGGTGGAGGGTGGGGGAGAGAGATGTCATTTCCAGTGTTCTCCAACCTATGGGAAACTTGTAGGGAAAGTAGCATGCTGCCTAACGCTAACCCTAACCCTAAACCCTAACCCTAACCCCTAAACCCTAACACCTAACCCTAACCCTAACACTAACCCTAACCCTGACTCCTAACCCCTAACCCTAACCCTAACCCTAACCCCTATCCCCTAACCCTAACCCTAACTCTAACCCTAACCCTAACCCCTAAACCCTAACCCCTAACCCTGACTCCTAACCCCAACCCCTAACCCTGACTCCTAACCCCAACCCCTAATCCTAACCCCTAACCCCTAACCCTAACCCCTAATCCCTAACCCTAACCCCTAACCCCTAACCCCTAACCCTAACCCAACCCTAACCCCTAACCCTGACTCCTAACCCAAACCCCTAACCCTAACCCTAACCCTAACCCTAACCCTAACCCTTATTCTAGCCCCTAACCCTAACCCCTTACCCTAAGCCCAGCAGCTCCCCTCCCCACCTCATTCCTGAATATCTTTTCGAGTCTGGGACGCGACACGGCACACCTGAGCAGCTTGGTGGTTTAGTGCTGGACTAATTCGCAAGCAGCCCGGGCGGGAAAAGGCTGTGGGCAGCATTGTACTGCCCCAGCAGAAGCAGGTCATTACTCAACGTTGAGCCCAGCTTCCCCTGGTGAAACGAGTCTTCCTTTCTTTCTGAAGCAAGGGGAAAAAGAAATGCACAAGTCAATGAAAAACTGAAATTTAAGTTGAAACAATTTTTAGAAAGACTCCCCAACTATACAGAAAGAAAGAAAGAAAAGGAAAGACAAGGAAAGAAAGGAAGAAAGGAAGAAAGAAAGAAAGGAAGAAAGAAAGAAAGAAAGAATTTTTAAAAGAGAGAAACAACGTTGAACAAGTGCAGAGACGGATGGAATTCAGATTCCTTAGGAAGGATTCTGGCACTGTAGCCAAACGGGGAAAATCTGTGGAGGGGTGGGAGTTGGGGTGGTGGGGAAGAAAAGAAGAAAGTCAGTTAGCATTGAACATCTAAACGGGGTGGGAGGAGAAGCGGTGCAGAGATGGCAAGGAGGGAGCCAAGAGAGTGGGGGGAGGGGTAGGGAAGGTCAGGTTTCAGAAGGCTGAGAGGATGCAGACAATCAATAGGTCAAGAGTGACACCTGCTGGCAAATAGCGTGTGTCAATTGCCGCCGGGCAGCTGGTCGACCACCGCCGAGAGACGAAGTGCAACTGGTCGACCTGAGCTGAGAGCCCAAATGCAACTGGTCGACCTCCGCTGAGACCAAAAGCAACTGGTCGACCTGAGCTGAGACCAAATGCAACTGGTCGACCTCCGCTGAGACTAAATGCAACTGGTCGACCTCCGCTGAGACCAAATGCAACTGGTCGACCTCCGCTGAGACCAAAAGCAACTGGTCGACCTCAGCTGAGACCAAATGCAACTGGTCGACCTCAGCTGAGAGGCTAAGTACAACCAGGCAGCTGGTCGACTGCCTTCCTTGGAAAAGAAAGGGTTAGGGTGGGAGGGAGAGAGGCAGAAAGAGAGAAGGAGGGAGAGAGGGAGAGAGGGGCAGAGAGAGAGAGAGAGAGAGAGAGAGAGAGAGAGAATCTTCCACCACTTCACCAGTCAGTTCAGGACTTTGTCCCCAAAATGCAGGCCTAGAGAACTCAGAACGTTGGTGAACACAGCATTCCAGAGAGTATAGAATACTGGTCCTCAGTGCCACACAGCTCTGTTTAGCATACAAACAGGGTTTTCAACAGCTTTTGCCTCAAACCTGTGTGTGTGTGTGTGTGTGTGTGTGTGTGTGTGTGTGTAAAAACTGAACGATTCTGACTTCATGTGCACAGAACCTCAACAAAACAACTAAACCAATGGGCATCGGAGTCCCATCTGGAGGTGTTCACATTGCATTTTGACAAGATACTGAGCCAAATCTCAGAGAGAGAAGTGAGGAGCAAAATCAATCAATAATGATAAATAGGTGGTAATAAATCACGAATGTAAAATCGAATGATCTGTATTCTGGGAGTGAGTGAGTGGAATTTACCAACAGTGTCTGGTACACCTTTGTATCTGGATAGGCAATGATGGAGAGCAGTGGGGGTGGTGATGGTGGTGGAGGGTGGGGGGGAGAGATGTCATTTCCAGTGTTCTCCAACCTATGGGAAACTTGTAGGGAAAGTAGCATGCTGCCTAACTCTAACCCTAACCCTAACCCCTAACCTCTAACCTCTAACTATAACGCTAATGCTAACCACTGACTGCTAACCCCTAACCCTAACCCCTAACCTCTAACCCTAACCCCTAAGCCCTAACCTCTAACCCTAACCCTAACCCTAACCACTGATCCCTAACCCTAACCCTAACCTATGGGAAACCTGTAGGGAAAGTAGCATGCTGCCTAACCCTAACCCTAACCCTAAACCCTAACCCTAAACCCTAACCCTAACCCTAACCCTAACCCTAAACCTAACCTTAACCCCTAACCCTAACCGTAACCCCTAACTCTAACCCCTAACCCTAACCCTAACCCCTAATCCTAAACCTAACCCTAACCACTGACCCCTAACCCTAACCCTTAACCTCTAACCTCTAACCCTAACCCCTAACCCTGACACCTAACCCTATCCCTAACACCTAACCCTAAACCTAACCCTTATTCTAACCCTAACCCTAACCCCTATCCCTAACCCCAGCAATCCCCCCCCCACCTTTTTCCTAGATATCTTTTCGAGGCTGGGACGCGACACGGCACACCTGAACATCTTGGTGGTTTAGTGTTGGACTAATTCGCTAGCAGACCGGGCGGGAAAGGGCTGTGGGCGGCATTGTACTGCCCCAGGTAGGGCCAGCAGAAGCAGGTCATTACTCACCGTTGAGCCCAGCTTGCCCTGGTGAAACGAGTGTTCCTTTCTTTCTGAAGCAATGGGAAAAAGAAATGCATAAGTCAATGAAAAACTGAAATTTAAGTTGAAACAATTTTTAGAAAGACTCCCCAACTATACAGAAAGAAAGAAAGAAAGAAAAGGAAAGACAAGGAAAGAAAGAAAGAAAGGAAGAAAGAAAGAAAGGAAGAAAGAAAGAAAGAAAGAATTTTTAAAAGAGAGAAACAACGTTGAACAAGTGCAGAGACGGATGGAATTCAGATTCCTTAGGAAGGATTCTAGCACTGTAGTCCAATGGGGAAAATCTGTGGAGGGGTGGGAGTTGGGGTGTTGGGGAAGAAAAGAAGAAAGTCAGTTAGCATTGAACATCTAAACGGGGTGGGAGGAGAAGCGGTGCAGAGATGGCAAGGAGGGAGCCAAGAGAGTGGGGGGAGGGGTAGGGAAGGTCAGGTTTCAGAAGGCTGAGAGGATGCAGACAATCAATAGGTCAAGAGTGACTGCTGCTGGCAATAGCGTGTGTCAATCGCCGCCGAGCAGCTGGTCGACCACCGCCGAGAGACTAAGTGCAACTGGTCGACCTGAGCTGAGAGCCCAAATGCAACTGGTCGACCTCCGCTGAGACCAAAAGCAACTGGTCGACCTGAGCTGAGACCAAATGAAACTGGTCGACCTCCGCTGAGACCAAATGCAACTGGTCGACCTCCGCTGAGACCAAAAGCAACTGGTCAACCTCAGCTGAGACCAAATGCAACTGGTCGACCTGAGCTGAGAGACTAAGTGCAACCAGGCAGCTGGTCGACTGCCTTCCTTGGAAAAGAAAGGGTTAGGGTGGGAGGGAGAGAGGGAGAAAGAGAGAAGGAGGGAGAGAGGGAGAGAGGGGCAGAGAGAGAGAGAGAGAATCTTCCACCACTTCACCAGTCAGTTCAGGACTTTGTCCCCAAAATGCAGGCCTAGAGAACTCAGAACGTTGGTGAACACAGCATTCCAGAGAGTATAGAATACTGGTCCTCAGTGCCACACAGCTCTGTTTAGCATACAAACAGGGTTTTCAACAGCTTTTGCCTCAAACCTGTGTGTGTGTGTGTGTGTGTGTGTGTGTGTGTGTAAAAACTGAACGATTCTGACTTCATGTGCACAGAACCTCAACAAAACAACTAAACCAATGGGCATCGGAGTCCCATCTGGAGGTGTTCACATTGCATTTTGACAAGATACTGAGCCAAATCTCAGAGAGAGAAGTGAGGAGCAAAATCAATCAATAATGATAAATAGGTGGTAATAAATCACGAATGTAAAATCGAATGATCTGTATTCTGGGAGTGAGTGAGTGGAATTTACCAACAGTGTCTGGTACACCTTTGTATCTGGATAGGCAATGATGGAGAGCAGTGGGGGTGGTGATGGTGGTGGAGGGTGGGGGGGAGAGATGTCATTTCCAGTGTTCTCCAACCTATGGGAAACTTGTAGGGAAAGTAGCATGCTGCCTAACTCTAACCCTAACCCTAACCCCTAACCTCTAACCTCTAACTATAACGCTAATGCTAACCACTGACTGCTAACCCCTAACCCTAACCCCTAACCTCTAACCCTAACCCCTAAGCCCTAACCTCTAACCCTAACCCTAACCCTAACCACTGATCCCTAACCCTAACCCTAACCTATGGGAAACCTGTAGGGAAAGTAGCATGCTGCCTAACCCTAACCCTAACCCTAAACCCTAACCCTAAACCCTAACCCTAACCCTAACCCTAACCCTAAACCTAACCTTAACCCCTAACCCTAACCGTAACCCCTAACTCTAACCCCTAACCCTAACCCTAACCCCTAATCCTAAACCTAACCCTAACCACTGACCCCTAACCCTAACCCTTAACCTCTAACCTCTAACCCTAACCCCTAACCCTGACACCTAACCCTATCCCTAACACCTAACCCTAAACCTAACCCTTATTCTAACCCTAACCCTAACCCCTATCCCTAACCCCAGCAATCCCCCCCCCACCTTTTTCCTAGATATCTTTTCGAGGCTGGGACGCGACACGGCACACCTGAACATCTTGGTGGTTTAGTGTTGGACTAATTCGCTAGCAGACCGGGCGGGAAAGGGCTGTGGGCGGCATTGTACTGCCCCAGGTAGGGCCAGCAGAAGCAGGTCATTACTCACCGTTGAGCCCAGCTTGCCCTGGTGAAACGAGTGTTCCTTTCTTTCTGAAGCAATGGGAAAAAGAAATGCATAAGTCAATGAAAAACTGAAATTTAAGTTGAAACAATTTTTAGAAAGACTCCCCAACTATACAGAAAGAAAGAAAGAAAGAAAAGGAAAGACAAGGAAAGAAAGAAAGAAAGGAAGAAAGAAAGAAAGGAAGAAAGAAAGAAAGAAAGAATTTTTAAAAGAGAGAAACAACGTTGAACAAGTGCAGAGACGGATGGAATTCAGATTCCTTAGGAAGGATTCTAGCACTGTAGTCCAATGGGGAAAATCTGTGGAGGGGTGGGAGTTGGGGTGGTGGGGAAGAAAAGAAGAAAGTCAGTTAGCATTGAACATCTAAACGGGGTGGGAGGAGAAGCGGTGCAGAGATGGCAAGGAGGGAGCCAAGAGAGTGGGGGGAGGGGTAGGGAAGGTCAGGTTTCAGAAGGCTGAGAGGATGCAGACAATCAATAGGTCAAGAGTGACACCTGCTGGCAAATAGCGTGTGTCAATTGCCGCCGGGCAGCTGGTCGACCACCGCCGAGAGACTAAGTGCAACTGGTCGACCTGAGCTGAGAGCCCAAATGCAACTGGTCGACCTCCGCTGAGACCAAAAGCAACTGGTCGACCTGAGCTGAGACCAAATGCAACTGGTCGACCTCCGCTGAGACTAAATGCAACTGGTCGACCTCCGCTGAGACCAAATGCAACTGGTCGACCTCCGCTGAGACCAAAAGCAACTGGTCGACCTCAGCTGAGACCAAATGCAACTGGTCGACCTCAGCTGAGAGGCTAAGTACAACCAGGCAGCTGGTCGACTGCCTTCCTTGGAAAAGAAAGGGTTAGGGTGGGAGGGAGAGAGGCAGAAAGAGAGAAGGAGGGAGAGAGGGAGAGAGGGGCAGAGAGAGAGAGAGAGAGAGAGAGAGAGAGAGAGAGAATCTTCCACCACTTCACCAGTCAGTTCAGGACTTTGTCCCCAAAATGCAGGCCTAGAGAACTCAGAACGTTGGTGAACACAGCATTCCAGAGAGTATAGAATACTGGTCCTCAGTGCCACACAGCTCTGTTTAGCATACAAACAGGGTTTTCAACAGCTTTTGCCTCAAACCTGTGTGTGTGTGTGTGTGTGTGTGTGTGTGTGTGTAAAAACTGAACGATTCTGACTTCATGTGCACAGAACCTCAACAAAACAACTAAACCAATGGGCATCGGAGTCCCATCTGGAGGTGTTCACATTGCATTTTGACAAGATACTGAGCCAAATCTCAGAGAGAGAAGTGAGGAGCAAAATCAATCAATAATGATAAATAGGTGGTAATAAATCACGAATGTAAAATCGAATGATCTGTATTCTGGGAGTGAGTGAGTGGAATTTACCAACAGTGTCTGGTACACCTTTGTATCTGGATAGGCAATGATGGAGAGCAGTGGGGGTGGTGATGGTGGTGGAGGGTGGGGGGGAGAGATGTCATTTCCAGTGTTCTCCAACCTATGGGAAACTTGTAGGGAAAGTAGCATGCTGCCTAACTCTAACCCTAACCCTAACCCCTAACCTCTAACCTCTAACTATAACGCTAATGCTAACCACTGACTGCTAACCCCTAACCCTAACCCCTAACCTCTAACCCTAACCCCTAAGCCCTAACCTCTAACCCTAACCCTAACCCTAACCACTGATCCCTAACCCTAACCCTAACCTATGGGAAACCTGTAGGGAAAGTAGCATGCTGCCTAACCCTAACCCTAACCCTAAACCCTAACCCTAAACCCTAACCCTAACCCTAACCCTAACCCTAAACCTAACCTTAACCCCTAACCCTAACCGTAACCCCTAACTCTAACCCCTAACCCTAACCCTAACCCCTAATCCTAAACCTAACCCTAACCACTGACCCCTAACCCTAACCCTTAACCTCTAACCTCTAACCCTAACCCCTAACCCTGACACCTAACCCTATCCCTAACACCTAACCCTAAACCTAACCCTTATTCTAACCCTAACCCTAACCCCTATCCCTAACCCCAGCAATCCCCCCCCCACCTTTTTCCTAGATATCTTTTCGAGGCTGGGACGCGACACGGCACACCTGAACATCTTGGTGGTTTAGTGTTGGACTAATTCGCTAGCAGACCGGGCGGGAAAGGGCTGTGGGCGGCATTGTACTGCCCCAGGTAGGGCCAGCAGAAGCAGGTCATTACTCACCGTTGAGCCCAGCTTGCCCTGGTGAAACGAGTGTTCCTTTCTTTCTGAAGCAATGGGAAAAAGAAATGCATAAGTCAATGAAAAACTGAAATTTAAGTTGAAACAATTTTTAGAAAGACTCCCCAACTATACAGAAAGAAAGAAAGAAAGAAAAGGAAAGACAAGGAAAGAAAGAAAGAAAGGAAGAAAGAAAGAAAGGAAGAAAGAAAGAAAGAAAGAATTTTTAAAAGAGAGAAACAACGTTGAACAAGTGCAGAGACGGATGGAATTCAGATTCCTTAGGAAGGATTCTAGCACTGTAGTCCAATGGGGAAAATCTGTGGAGGGGTGGGAGTTGGGGTGGTGGGGAAGAAAAGAAGAAAGTCAGTTAGCATTGAACATCTAAACGGGGTGGGAGGAGAAGCGGTGCAGAGATGGCAAGGAGGGAGCCAAGAGAGTGGGGGGAGGGGTAGGGAAGGTCAGGTTTCAGAAGGCTGAGAGGATGCAGACAATCAATAGGTCAAGAGTGACACCTGCTGGCAAATAGCGTGTGTCAATTGCCGCCGGGCAGCTGGTCGACCACCGCCGAGAGACTAAGTGCAACTGGTCGACCTGAGCTGAGAGCCCAAATGCAACTGGTCGACCTCCGCTGAGACCAAAAGCAACTGGTCGACCTGAGCTGAGACCAAATGCAACTGGTCGACCTCCGCTGAGACTAAATGCAACTGGTCGACCTCCGCTGAGACCAAATGCAACTGGTCGACCTCCGCTGAGACCAAAAGCAACTGGTCGACCTCAGCTGAGACCAAATGCAACTGGTCGACCTCAGCTGAGAGGCTAAGTACAACCAGGCAGCTGGTCGACTGCCTTCCTTGGAAAAGAAAGGGTTAGGGTGGGAGGGAGAGAGGCAGAAAGAGAGAAGGAGGGAGAGAGGGAGAGAGGGGCAGAGAGAGAGAGAGAGAGAGAGAGAGAGAGAGAGAGAATCTTCCACCACTTCACCAGTCAGTTCAGGACTTTGTCCCCAAAATGCAGGCCTAGAGAACTCAGAACGTTGGTGAACACAGCATTCCAGAGAGTATAGAATACTGGTCCTCAGTGCCACACAGCTCTGTTTAGCATACAAACAGGGTTTTCAACAGCTTTTGCCTCAAACCTGTGTGTGTGTGTGTGTGTGTGTGTGTGTGTGTGTGTGTAAAAACTGAACGATTCTGACTTCATGTGCACAGAACCTCAACAAAACAACTAAACCAATGGGCATCGGAGTCCCATCTGGAGGTGTTCACATTGCATTTTGACAAGATACTGAGCCAAATCTCAGAGAGAGAAGTGAGGAGCAAAATCAATCAATAATGATAAATAGGTGGTAATAAATCACGAATGTAAAATCGAATGATCTGTATTCTGGGAGTGAGTGAGTGGAATTTACCAACAGTGTCTGGTACACCTTTGTATCTGGATAGGCAATGATGGAGAGCAGTGGGGGTGGTGATGGTGGTGGAGGGTGGGGGGGAGAGATGTCATTTCCAGTGTTCTCCAACCTATGGGAAACTTGTAGGGAAAGTAGCATGCTGCCTAACTCTAACCCTAACCCTAACCCCTAACCTCTAACCTCTAACTATAACGCTAATGCTAACCACTGACTGCTAACCCCTAACCCTAACCCCTAACCTCTAACCCTAACCCCTAAGCCCTAACCTCTAACCCTAACCCTAACCCTAACCACTGATCCCTAACCCTAACCCTAACCTATGGGAAACCTGTAGGGAAAGTAGCATGCTGCCTAACCCTAACCCTAACCCTAAACCCTAACCCTAAACCCTAACCCTAACCCTAACCCTAACCCTAAACCTAACCTTAACCCCTAACCCTAACCGTAACCCCTAACTCTAACCCCTAACCCTAACCCTAACCCCTAATCCTAAACCTAACCCTAACCACTGACCCCTAACCCTAACCCTTAACCTCTAACCTCTAACCCTAACCCCTAACCCTGACACCTAACCCTATCCCTAACACCTAACCCTAAACCTAACCCTTATTCTAACCCTAACCCTAACCCCTATCCCTAACCCCAGCAATCCCCCCCCCACCTTTTTCCTAGATATCTTTTCGAGGCTGGGACGCGACACGGCACACCTGAACATCTTGGTGGTTTAGTGTTGGACTAATTCGCTAGCAGACCGGGCGGGAAAGGGCTGTGGGCGGCATTGTACTGCCCCAGGTAGGGCCAGCAGAAGCAGGTCATTACTCACCGTTGAGCCCAGCTTGCCCTGGTGAAACGAGTGTTCCTTTCTTTCTGAAGCAATGGGAAAAAGAAATGCATAAGTCAATGAAAAACTGAAATTTAAGTTGAAACAATTTTTAGAAAGACTCCCCAACTATACAGAAAGAAAGAAAGAAAGAAAAGGAAAGACAAGGAAAGAAAGAAAGAAAGGAAGAAAGAAAGAAAGGAAGAAAGAAAGAAAGAAAGAATTTTTAAAAGAGAGAAACAACGTTGAACAAGTGCAGAGACGGATGGAATTCAGATTCCTTAGGAAGGATTCTAGCACTGTAGTCCAATGGGGAAAATCTGTGGAGGGGTGGGAGTTGGGGTGTTGGGGAAGAAAAGAAGAAAGTCAGTTAGCATTGAACATCTAAACGGGGTGGGAGGAGAAGCGGTGCAGAGATGGCAAGGAGGGAGCCAAGAGAGTGGGGGGAGGGGTAGGGAAGGTCAGGTTTCAGAAGGCTGAGAGGATGCAGACAATCAATAGGTCAAGAGTGACTGCTGCTGGCAATAGCGTGTGTCAATCGCCGCCGAGCAGCTGGTCGACCACCGCCGAGAGACTAAGTGCAACTGGTCGACCTGAGCTGAGAGCCCAAATGCAACTGGTCGACCTCCGCTGAGACCAAAAGCAACTGGTCGACCTGAGCTGAGACCAAATGAAACTGGTCGACCTCCGCTGAGACCAAATGCAACTGGTCGACCTCCGCTGAGACCAAAAGCAACTGGTCAACCTCAGCTGAGACCAAATGCAACTGGTCGACCTGAGCTGAGAGACTAAGTGCAACCAGGCAGCTGGTCGACTGCCTTCCTTGGAAAAGAAAGGGTTAGGGTGGGAGGGAGAGAGGGAGAAAGAGAGAAGGAGGGAGAGAGGGAGAGAGGGGCAGAGAGAGAGAGAGAGAATCTTCCACCACTTCACCAGTCAGTTCAGGACTTTGTCCCCAAAATGCAGGCCTAGAGAACTCAGAACGTTGGTGAACACAGCATTCCAGAGAGTATAGAATACTGGTCCTCAGTGCCACACAGCTCTGTTTAGCATACAAACAGGGTTTTCAACAGCTTTTGCCTCAAACCTGTGTGTGTGTGTGTGTGTGTGTGTGTGTGTGTGTGTAAAAACTGAACGATTCTGACTTCATGTGCACAGAACCTCAACAAAACAACTAAACCAATGGGCATCGGAGTCCCATCTGGAGGTGTTCACATTGCATTTTGACAAGATACTGAGCCAAATCTCAGAGAGAGAAGTGAGGAGCAAAATCAATCAATAATGATAAATAGGTGGTAATAAATCACGAATGTAAAATCGAATGATCTGTATTCTGGGAGTGAGTGAGTGGAATTTACCAACAGTGTCTGGTACACCTTTGTATCTGGATAGGCAATGATGGAGAGCAGTGGGGGTGGTGATGGTGGTGGAGGGTGGGGGGGAGAGATGTCATTTCCAGTGTTCTCCAACCTATGGGAAACTTGTAGGGAAAGTAGCATGCTGCCTAACTCTAACCCTAACCCTAACCCCTAACCTCTAACCTCTAACTATAACGCTAATGCTAACCACTGACTGCTAACCCCTAACCCTAACCCCTAACCTCTAACCCTAACCCCTAAGCCCTAACCTCTAACCCTAACCCTAACCCTAACCACTGATCCCTAACCCTAACCCTAACCTATGGGAAACCTGTAGGGAAAGTAGCATGCTGCCTAACCCTAACCCTAACCCTAAACCCTAACCCTAAACCCTAACCCTAACCCTAACCCTAACCCTAAACCTAACCTTAACCCCTAACCCTAACCGTAACCCCTAACTCTAACCCCTAACCCTAACCCTAACCCCTAATCCTAAACCTAACCCTAACCACTGACCCCTAACCCTAACCCTTAACCTCTAACCTCTAACCCTAACCCCTAACCCTGACACCTAACCCTATCCCTAACACCTAACCCTAAACCTAACCCTTATTCTAACCCTAACCCTAACCCCTATCCCTAACCCCAGCAATCCCCCCCCCACCTTTTTCCTAGATATCTTTTCGAGGCTGGGACGCGACACGGCACACCTGAACATCTTGGTGGTTTAGTGTTGGACTAATTCGCTAGCAGACCGGGCGGGAAAGGGCTGTGGGCGGCATTGTACTGCCCCAGGTAGGGCCAGCAGAAGCAGGTCATTACTCACCGTTGAGCCCAGCTTGCCCTGGTGAAACGAGTGTTCCTTTCTTTCTGAAGCAATGGGAAAAAGAAATGCATAAGTCAATGAAAAACTGAAATTTAAGTTGAAACAATTTTTAGAAAGACTCCCCAACTATACAGAAAGAAAGAAAGAAAGAAAAGGAAAGACAAGGAAAGAAAGAAAGAAAGGAAGAAAGAAAGAAAGGAAGAAAGAAAGAAAGAAAGAATTTTTAAAAGAGAGAAACAACGTTGAACAAGTGCAGAGACGGATGGAATTCAGATTCCTTAGGAAGGATTCTAGCACTGTAGTCCAATGGGGAAAATCTGTGGAGGGGTGGGAGTTGGGGTGGTGGGGAAGAAAAGAAGAAAGTCAGTTAGCATTGAACATCTAAACGGGGTGGGAGGAGAAGCGGTGCAGAGATGGCAAGGAGGGAGCCAAGAGAGTGGGGGGAGGGGTAGGGAAGGTCAGGTTTCAGAAGGCTGAGAGGATGCAGACAATCAATAGGTCAAGAGTGACACCTGCTGGCAAATAGCGTGTGTCAATTGCCGCCGGGCAGCTGGTCGACCACCGCCGAGAGACTAAGTGCAACTGGTCGACCTGAGCTGAGAGCCCAAATGCAACTGGTCGACCTCCGCTGAGACCAAAAGCAACTGGTCAACCTCAGCTGAGACCAAATGCAACTGGTCGACCTCCGCTGAGACCAAATGCAACTGGTCGACCTCCGCTGAGACCAAAAGCAACTGGTCAACCTCAGCTGAGACCAAATGCAACTGGTCGACCTCAGCTGAGAGACTAAGTGCAACCAGGCAGCTGGTCGACTGCCTTCCTTGGAAAAGAAAGGGTTAGGGTGGGAGGGAGAGAGGGAGAAAGAGAGAAGGAGGGAGAGAGGGAGAGAGGGAGAGAGGGGCAGAGAGAGAGAGAGAGAATCTTCCACCACTTCACCAGTCAGTTCAGGACTTTGTCCCCAAAATGCAGGCCTAGAGAACTCAGAACGTTGGTGAACACAGCATTCCAGAGAGTATAGAATACTGGTCCTCAGTGCCACACAGCTCTGTTTAGCATACAAACAGGGTTTTCAACAGCTTTTGCCTCAAACCTGTGTGTGTGTGTGTGTGTGTGTGTGTGTGTGTGTGTGTGTGTGTAAAAACTGAACGATTCTGACTTCATGTGCACAGAACCTCAACAAAACAACTAAACCAATGGGCATCGGAGTCCCATCTGGAGGTGTTCACATTGCATTTTGACAAGATACTGAGCCAAATCTCAGAGAGAGAAGTGAGGAGCAAAATCAATCAATAATGATAAATAGGTGGTAATAAATCACGAATGTAAAATCGAATGATCTGTATTCTGGGAGTGAGTGAGTGGAATTTACCAACAGTGTCTGGTACACCTTTGTATCTGGATAGGCAATGATGGAGAGCAGTGGGGGTGGTGATGGTGGTGGAGGGTGGGGGGGAGAGATGTCATTTCCAGTGTTCTCCAACCTATGGGAAACTTGTAGGGAAAGTAGCATGCTGCCTAACTCTAACCCTAACCCTAACCCCTAACCTCTAACCTCTAACCATAACGCTAATGCTAACCACTGACTGCTAACCCCAAACCCTAACCCCTAACCTCTAACCCTAACCCCTAAGCCCTAACCTCTAACCCTAACCCTAACCCTAACCACTGATCCCTAACCCTAACCCTAACCTATGGGAAACCTGTAGGGAAAGTAGCATGCTGCCTAACCCTAACCCTAACCCTAAACCCTAACCCTAAACCCTAACCCTAACCCTAACCCTAACCCTAAACCTAACCTTAACCCCTAACCCTAACCGTAACCCCTAACTCTAACCCCTAACCCTAACCCTAACCCCTAATCCTAAACCTAACCCTAACCACTGACCCCTAACCCTAACCCCTAACCTCTAACCTCTAACCCTAACCCCTAACCCTGACACCTAACCCTATCCCTAACACCTAACCCTAAACCTAACCCTTATTCTAACCCTAACCCTAACCCCTATCCCTAACCCCAGCAATCCCCCCCCCCCACCTTTTTCCTAGATATCTTTTCGAGGCTGGGACGCGACACGGCACACCTGAACATCTTGGTGGTTTAGTGTTGGACTAATTCGCTAGCAGACCGGGCGGGAAAGGGCTGTGGGCGGCATTGTACTGCCCCAGGTAGGGCCAGCAGAAGCAGGTCATTACTCACCGTTGAGCCCAGCTTGCCCTGGTGAAACGAGTGTTCCTTTCTTTCTGAAGCAATGGGAAAAAGAAATGCATAAGTCAATGAAAAACTGAAATTTAAGTTGAAACAATTTTTAGAAAGACTCCCCAACTATACAGAAAGAAAGAAAGAAAGAAAAGGAAAGACAAGGAAAGAAAGAAAGAAAGGAAGAAAGAAAGAAAGGAAGAAAGAAAGAAAGAAAGAATTTTTAAAAGAGAGAAACAACGTTGAACAAGTGCAGAGACGGATGGAATTCAGATTCCTTAGGAAGGATTCTAGCACTGTAGTCCAATGGGGAAAATCTGTGGAGGGGTGGGAGTTGGGGTGGTGGGGAAGAAAAGAAGAAAGTCAGTTAGCATTGAACATCTAAACGGGGTGGGAGGAGAAGCGGTGCAGAGATGGCAAGGAGGGAGCCAAGAGAGTGGGGGGAGGGGTAGGGAAGGTCAGGTTTCAGAAGGCTGAGAGGATGCAGACAATCAATAGGTCAAGAGTGACTGCTGCTGGCAATAGCGTGTGTCAATCGCCGCCGAGCAGCTGGTCGACCACCGCCGAGAGACTAAGTGCAACTGGTCGACCTGAGCTGAGAGCCCAAATGCAACTGGTCGACCTCCGCTGAGACCAAAAGCAACTGGTCGACCTGAGCTGAGACCAAATGCAACTGGTCGACCTCCGCTGAGACCAAATGCAACTGGTCGACCTCCGCTGAGACCAAAAGCAACTGGTCGACCTCAGCTGAGACCAAATGCAACTGGTCGACCTGAGCTGAGAGACTAAGTGCAACCAGGCAGCTGGTCGACTGCCTTCCTTGGAAAAGAAAGGGTTAGGGTGGGAGGGAGAGAGGGAGAAAGAGAGAAGGAGGGAGAGAGGGAGAGAGGGGCAGAGAGAGAGAGAGAGAATCTTCCACCACTTCACCAGTCAGTTCAGGACTTTGTCCCCAAAATGCAGGCCTAGAGAACTCAGAACGTTGGTGAACACAGCATTCCAGAGAGTATAGAATACTGGTCCTCAGTGCCACACAGCTCTGTTTAGCATACAAACAGGGTTTTCAACAGCTTTTGCCTCAAACCTGTGTGTGTGTGTGTGTGTGTGTGTGTGTGTGTAAAAACTGAACGATTCTGACTTCATGTGCACAGAACCTCAACAAAACAACTAAACCAATGGGCATCGGAGTCCCATCTGGAGGTGTTCACATTGCATTTTGACAAGATACTGAGCCAAATCTCAGAGAGAGAAGTGAGGAGCAAAATCAATCAATAATGATAAATAGGTGGTAATAAATCACGAATGTAAAATCGAATGATCTGTATTCTGGGAGTGAGTGAGTGGAATTTACCAACAGTGTCTGGTACACCTTTGTATCTGGATAGGCAATGATGGAGAGCAGTGGGGGTGGTGATGGTGGTGGAGGGTGGGGGGGAGAGATGTCATTTCCAGTGTTCTCCAACCTATGGGAAACTTGTAGGGAAAGTAGCATGCTGCCTAACTCTAACCCTAACCCTAACCCCTAACCTCTAACCTCTAACTATAACGCTAATGCTAACCACTGACTGCTAACCCCTAACCCTAACCCCTAACCTCTAACCCTAACCCCTAAGCCCTAACCTCTAACCCTAACCCTAACCCTAACCACTGATCCCTAACCCTAACCCTAACCTATGGGAAACCTGTAGGGAAAGTAGCATGCTGCCTAACCCTAACCCTAACCCTAAACCCTAACCCTAAACCCTAACCCTAACCCTAACCCTAACCCTAAACCTAACCTTAACCCCTAACCCTAACCGTAACCCCTAACTCTAACCCCTAACCCTAACCCTAACCCCTAATCCTAAACCTAACCCTAACCACTGACCCCTAACCCTAACCCTTAACCTCTAACCTCTAACCCTAACCCCTAACCCTGACACCTAACCCTATCCCTAACACCTAACCCTAAACCTAACCCTTATTCTAACCCTAACCCTAACCCCTATCCCTAACCCCAGCAATCCCCCCCCCCACCTTTTTCCTAGATATCTTTTCGAGGCTGGGACGCGACACGGCACACCTGAACATCTTGGTGGTTTAGTGTTGGACTAATTCGCTAGCAGACCGGGCGGGAAAGGGCTGTGGGCGGCATTGTACTGCCCCAGGTAGGGCCAGCAGAAGCAGGTCATTACTCACCGTTGAGCCCAGCTTGCCCTGGTGAAACGAGTGTTCCTTTCTTTCTGAAGCAATGGGAAAAAGAAATGCATAAGTCAATGAAAAACTGAAATTTAAGTTGAAACAATTTTTAGAAAGACTCCCCAACTATACAGAAAGAAAGAAAGAAAGAAAAGGAAAGACAAGGAAAGAAAGAAAGAAAGGAAGAAAGAAAGAAAGGAAGAAAGAAAGAAAGAAAGAATTTTTAAAAGAGAGAAACAACGTTGAACAAGTGCAGAGACGGATGGAATTCAGATTCCTTAGGAAGGATTCTAGCACTGTAGTCCAATGGGGAAAATCTGTGGAGGGGTGGGAGTTGGGGTGGTGGGGAAGAAAAGAAGAAAGTCAGTTAGCATTGAACATCTAAACGGGGTGGGAGGAGAAGCGGTGCAGAGATGGCAAGGAGGGAGCCAAGAGAGTGGGGGGAGGGGTAGGGAAGGTCAGGTTTCAGAAGGCTGAGAGGATGCAGACAATCAATAGGTCAAGAGTGACACCTGCTGGCAAATAGCGTGTGTCAATTGCCGCCGGGCAGCTGGTCGACCACCGCCGAGAGACTAAGTGCAACTGGTCGACCTGAGCTGAGAGCCCAAATGCAACTGGTCGACCTCCGCTGAGACCAAAAGCAACTGGTCAACCTCCGCTGAGACCAAATGCAACTGGTCGACCTCCGCTGAGACCAAATGCAACTGGTCGACCTCCGCTGAGACCAAAAGCAACTGGTCAACCTCAGCTGAGACCAAATGCAACTGGTCGACCTGAGCTGAGAGACTAAGTGCAACCAGGCAGCTGGTCGACTGCCTTCCTTGGAAAAGAAAGGGTTAGGGTGGGAGGGAGAGAGGGAGAAAGAGAGAAGGAGGGAGAGAGGGAGAGAGGGGCAGAGAGAGAGAGAGAGAATCTTCCACCACTTCACCAGTCAGTTCAGGACTTTGTCCCCAAAATGCAGGCCTAGAGAACTCAGAACGTTGGTGAACACAGCATTCCAGAGAGTATAGAATACTGGTCCTCAGTGCCACACAGCTCTGTTTAGCATACAAACAGGGTTTTCAACAGCTTTTGCCTCAAACCTGTGTGTGTGTGTGTGTGTGTGTGTGTGTGTGTGTGTGTGTGTAAAAACTGAACGATTCTGACTTCATGTGCACAGAACCTCAACAAAACAACTAAACCAATGGGCATCGGAGTCCCATCTGGAGGTGTTCACATTGCATTTTGACAAGATACTGAGCCAAATCTCAGAGAGAGAAGTGAGGAGCAAAATCAATCAATAATGATAAATAGGTGGTAATAAATCACGAATGTAAAATCGAATGATCTGTATTCTGGGAGTGAGTGAGTGGAATTTACCAACAGTGTCTGGTACACCTTTGTATCTGGATAGGCAATGATGGAGAGCAGTGGGGGTGGTGATGGTGGTGGAGGGTGGGGGGGAGAGATGTCATTTCCAGTGTTCTCCAACCTATGGGAAACTTGTAGGGAAAGTAGCATGCTGCCTAACTCTAACCCTAACCCTAACCCCTAACCTCTAACCTCTAACTATAACGCTAATGCTAACCACTGACTGCTAACCCCTAACCCTAACCCCTAACCTCTAACCCTAACCCCTAAGCCCTAACCTCTAACCCTAACCCTAACCCTAACCACTGATCCCTAACCCTAACCCTAACCTATGGGAAACCTGTAGGGAAAGTAGCATGCTGCCTAACCCTAACCCTAACCCTAAACCCTAACCCTAAACCCTAACCCTAACCCTAACCCTAACCCTAAACCTAACCTTAACCCCTAACCCTAACCGTAACCCCTAACTCTAACCCCTAACCCTAACCCTAACCCCTAATCCTAAACCTAACCCTAACCACTGACCCCTAACCCTAACCCTTAACCTCTAACCTCTAACCCTAACCCCTAACCCTGACACCTAACCCTATCCCTAACACCTAACCCTAAACCTAACCCTTATTCTAACCCTAACCCTAACCCCTATCCCTAACCCCAGCAATCCCCCCCCACCTTTTTCCTAGATATCTTTTCGAGGCTGGGACGCGACACGGCACACCTGAACATCTTGGTGGTTTAGTGTTGGACTAATTCGCTAGCAGACCGGGCGGGAAAGGGCTGTGGGCGGCATTGTACTGCCCCAGGTAGGGCCAGCAGAAGCAGGTCATTACTCACCGTTGAGCCCAGCTTGCCCTGGTGAAACGAGTGTTCCTTTCTTTCTGAAGCAATGGGAAAAAGAAATGCATAAGTCAATGAAAAACTGAAATTTAAGTTGAAACAATTTTTAGAAAGACTCCCCAACTATACAGAAAGAAAGAAAGAAAGAAAAGGAAAGACAAGGAAAGAAAGAAAGAAAGGAAGAAAGAAAGAAAGGAAGAAAGAAAGAAAGAAAGAATTTTTAAAAGAGAGAAACAACGTTGAACAAGTGCAGAGACGGATGGAATTCAGATTCCTTAGGAAGGATTCTAGCACTGTAGTCCAATGGGGAAAATCTGTGGAGGGGTGGGAGTTGGGGTGGTGGGGAAGAAAAGAAGAAAGTCAGTTAGCATTGAACATCTAAACGGGGTGGGAGGAGAAGCGGTGCAGAGATGGCAAGGAGGGAGCCAAGAGAGTGGGGGGAGGGGTAGGGAAGGTCAGGTTTCAGAAGGCTGAGAGGATGCAGACAATCAATAGGTCAAGAGTGACTGCTGCTGGCAATAGCGTGTGTCAATCGCCGCCGAGCAGCTGGTCGACCACCGCCGAGAGACTAAGTGCAACTGGTCGACCTGAGCTGAGAGCCCAAATGCAACTGGTCGACCTCCGCTGAGACCAAAAGCAACTGGTCGACCTGAGCTGAGACCAAATGCAACTGGTCGACCTCCGCTGAGACCAAATGCAACTGGTCGACCTCCGCTGAGACCAAAAGCAACTGGTCGACCTCAGCTGAGACCAAATGCAACTGGTCGACCTGAGCTGAGAGACTAAGTGCAACCAGGCAGCTGGTCGACTGCCTTCCTTGGAAAAGAAAGGGTTAGGGTGGGAGGGAGAGAGGGAGAAAGAGAGAAGGAGGGAGAGAGGGAGAGAGGGGCAGAGAGAGAGAGAGAGAATCTTCCACCACTTCACCAGTCAGTTCAGGACTTTGTCCCCAAAATGCAGGCCTAGAGAACTCAGAACGTTGGTGAACACAGCATTCCAGAGAGTATAGAATACTGGTCCTCAGTGCCACACAGCTCTGTTTAGCATACAAACAGGGTTTTCAACAGCTTTTGCCTCAAACCTGTGTGTGTGTGTGTGTGTGTGTGTGTGTGTGTGTGTGTGTAAAAACTGAACGATTCTGACTTCATGTGCACAGAACCTCAACAAAACAACTAAACCAATGGGCATCGGAGTCCCATCTGGAGGTGTTCACATTGCATTTTGACAAGATACTGAGCCAAATCTCAGAGAGAGAAGTGAGGAGCAAAATCAATCAATAATGATAAATAGGTGGTAATAAATCACGAATGTAAAATCGAATGATCTGTATTCTGGGAGTGAGTGAGTGGAATTTACCAACAGTGTCTGGTACACCTTTGTATCTGGATAGGCAATGATGGAGAGCAGTGGGGGTGGTGATGGTGGTGGAGGGTGGGGGGGAGAGATGTCATTTCCAGTGTTCTCCAACCTATGGGAAACTTGTAGGGAAAGTAGCATGCTGCCTAACTCTAACCCTAACCCTAACCCCTAACCTCTAACCTCTAACCATAACGCTAATGCTAACCACTGACTGCTAACCCCTAACCCTAACCCCTAACCTCTAACCCTAACCCCTAATCCTAAACCTAACCCTAACCACTGACCCCTAACCCTAACCCTTAACCTCTAACCTCTAACCCTAACCCCTAACCCTGACACCTAACCCTATCCCTAACACCTAACCCTAACCCTAAACCCTAACCCTAACCCTAACCCTAACCCTAAACCTAACCTTAACCCCTAACCCTAACCGTAACCCCTAACTCTAACCCCTAACCCTAACCCTAACCCCTAATCCTAAACCTAACCCTAACCACTGACCCCTAACCCTAACCCTTAACCTCTAACCTCTAACCCTAACCCCTAACCCTGACACCTAACCCTATCCCTAACACCTAACCCTAAACCTAACCCTTATTCTAACCCTAACCCTAACCCCTATCCCTAACCCCAGCAATCCCCCCCCACCTTTTTCCTAGATATCTTTCGAGGCTGGGACGCGACACGGCACACCTGAACATCTTGGTGGTTTAGTGTTGGACTAATTCGCTAGCAGACCGGGCGGGAAAGGGCTGTGGGCGGCATTGTACTGCCCCAGGTAGGGCCAGCAGAAGCAGGTCATTACTCACCGTTGAGCCCAGCTTGCCCTGGTGAAACGAGTGTTCCTTTCTTTCTGAAGCAATGGGAAAAAGAAATGCATAAGTCAATGAAAAACTGAAATTTAAGTTGAAACAATTTTTAGAAAGACTCCCCAACTATACAGAAAGAAAGAAAGAAAGAAAAGGAAAGACAAGGAAAGAAAGAAAGAAAGGAAAGAAAGAAAGAAAGGAAGAAAGAAAGAAAGAAAGAATTTTTAAAAGAGAGAAACAACGTTGAACAAGTGCAGAGACGGATGGAATTCAGATTCCTTAGGAAGGATTCTAGCACTGTAGTCCAATGGGGAAAATCTGTGGAGGGGTGGGAGTTGGGGTGGTGGGGAAGAAAAGAAGAAAGTCAGTTAGCATTGAACATCTAAACGGGGTGGGAGGAGAAGCGGTGCAGAGATGGCAAGGAGGGAGCCAAGAGAGTGGGGGGAGGGGTAGGGAAGGTCAGGTTTCAGAAGGCTGAGAGGATGCAGACAATCAATAGGTCAAGAGTGACTGCTGCTGGCAATAGCGTGTGTCAATCGCCGCCGAGCAGCTGGTCGACCACCGCCGAGAGACTAAGTGCAACTGGTCGACCTGAGCTGAGAGCCCAAATGCAACTGGTCGACCTCCGCTGAGACCAAAAGCAACTGGTCGACCTGAGCTGAGACCAAATGCAACTGGTCGACCTCCGCTGAGACCAAATGCAACTGGTCGACCTCCGCTGAGACCAAAAGCAACTGGTCGACCTCAGCTGAGACCAAATGCAACTGGTCGACCTGAGCTGAGAGACTAAGTGCAACCAGGCAGCTGGTCGACTGCCTTCCTTGGAAAAGAAAGGGTTAGGGTGGGAGGGAGAGAGGGAGAAAGAGAGAAGGAGGGAGAGAGGGAGAGAGGGGCAGAGAGAGAGAGAGAGAATCTTCCACCACTTCACCAGTCAGTTCAGGACTTTGTCCCCAAAATGCAGGCCTAGAGAACTCAGAACGTTGGTGAACACAGCATTCCAGAGAGTATAGAATACTGGTCCTCAGTGCCACACAGCTCTGTTTAGCATACAAACAGGGTTTTCAACAGCTTTTGCCTCAAACCTGTGTGTGTGTGTGTGTGTGTGTGTGTGTGTGTGTGTGTGTAAAAACTGAACGATTCTGACTTCATGTGCACAGAACCTCAACAAAACAACTAAACCAATGGGCATCGGAGTCCCATCTGGAGGTGTTCACATTGCATTTTGACAAGATACTGAGCCAAATCTCAGAGAGAGAAGTGAGGAGCAAAATCAATCAATAATGATAAATAGGTGGTAATAAATCACGAATGTAAAATCGAATGATCTGTATTCTGGGAGTGAGTGAGTGGAATTTACCAACAGTGTCTGGTACACCTTTGTATCTGGATAGGCAATGATGGAGAGCAGTGGGGGTGGTGATGGTGGTGGAGGGTGGGGGGGAGAGATGTCATTTCCAGTGTTCTCCAACCTATGGGAAACTTGTAGGGAAAGTAGCATGCTGCCTAACTCTAACCCTAACCCTAACCCCTAACCTCTAACCTCTAACCATAACGCTAATGCTAACCACTGACTGCTAACCCCTAACCCTAACCCCTAACCTCTAACCCTAACCCCTAAGCCCTAACCTCTAACCCTAACCCTAACCCTAACCACTGATCCCTAACCCTAACCCTAACCTATGGGAAACCTGTAGGGAAAGTAGCATGCTGCCTAACCCTAACCCTAACCCTAAACCCTAACGCTAAACCCTAACCCTAACCCTAACCCTAACCCTAAACCTAACCTTAACCCCTAACCCTAACCGTAACCCCTAACTCTAACCCCTAACCCTAACCCTAACCCCTAATCCTAAACCTAACCCTAACCACTGACCCCTAACCCTAACCCCTAACCTCTAACCTCTAACCCTAACCCCTAACCCTGACACCTAACCCTATCCCTAACACCTAACCCTAAACCTAACCCTTATTCTAACCCTAACCCTAACCCCTATCCCTAACCCCAGCAATCCCCCCCCACCTTTTTCCTAGATATCTTTTCGAGGCTGGGACGCGACACGGCACACCTGAACATCTTGGTGGTTTAGTGTTGGACTAATTCGCTAGCAGACCGGGCGGGAAAGGGCTGTGGGCGGCATTGTACTGCCCCAGGTAGGGCCAGCAGAAGCAGGTCATTACTCACCGTTGAGCCCAGCTTGCCCTGGTGAAACGAGTGTTCCTTTCTTTCTGAAGCAATGGGAAAAAGAAATGCATAAGTCAATGAAAAACTGAAATTTAAGTTGAAACAATTTTTAGAAAGACTCCCCAACTATACAGAAAGAAAGAAAGAAAGAAAAGGAAAGACAAGGAAAGAAAGAAAGAAAGGAAGAAAAGAAAGAAAGAAAGAATTTTTAAAAGAGAGAAACAACGTTGAACAAGTGCAGAGACGGATGGAATTCAGATTCCTTAGGAAGGATTCTAGCACTGTAGTCCAATGGGGAAAATCTGTGGAGGGGTGGGAGTTGGGGTGGTGGGGAAGAAAAGAAGAAAGTCAGTTAGCATTGAACATCTAAACGGGGTGGGAGGAGAAGCGGTGCAGAGATGGCAAGGAGGGAGCCAAGAGAGTGGGGGGAGGGGTAGGGAAGGTCAGGTTTCAGAAGGCTGAGAGGATGCAGACAATCAATAGGTCAAGAGTGACTGCTGCTGGCAATAGCGTGTGTCAATCGCCGCCGAGCAGCTGGTCGACCACCGCCGAGAGACTAAGTGCAACTGGTCGACCTGAGCTGAGAGCCCAAATGCAACTGGTCGACCTCCGCTGAGACCAAAAGCAACTGGTCGACCTGAGCTGAGACCAAATGAAACTGGTCGACCTCCGCTGAGACCAAATGCAACTGGTCGACCTCCGCTGAGACCAAAAGCAACTGGTCAACCTCAGCTGAGACCAAATGCAACTGGTCGACCTGAGCTGAGAGACTAAGTGCAACCAGGCAGCTGGTCGACTGCCTTCCTTGGAAAAGAAAGGGTTAGGGTGGGAGGGAGAGAGGGAGAAAGAGAGAAGGAGGGAGAGAGGGAGAGAGGGGCAGAGAGAGAGAGAGAGAATCTTCCACCACTTCACCAGTCAGTTCAGGACTTTGTCCCCAAAATGCAGGCCTAGAGAACTCAGAACGTTGGTGAACACAGCATTCCAGAGAGTATAGAATACTGGTCCTCAGTGCCACACAGCTCTGTTTAGCATACAAACAGGGTTTTCAACAGCTTTTGCCTCAAACCTGTGTGTGTGTGTGTGTGTGTGTGTGTGTGTGTGTGTGTGTAAAAACTGAACGATTCTGACTTCATGTGCACAGAACCTCAACAAAACAACTAAACCAATGGGCATCGGAGTCCCATCTGGAGGTGTTCACATTGCATTTTGACAAGATACTGAGCCAAATCTCAGAGAGAGAAGTGAGGAGCAAAATCAATCAATAATGATAAATAGGTGGTAATAAATCACGAATGTAAAATCGAATGATCTGTATTCTGGGAGTGAGTGAGTGGAATTTACCAACAGTGTCTGGTACACCTTTGTATCTGGATAGGCAATGATGGAGAGCAGTGGGGGTGGTGATGGTGGTGGAGGGTGGGGGGGGAGAGATGTCATTTCCAGTGTTCTCCAACCTATGGGAAACTTGTAGGGAAAGTAGCATGCTGCCTAACTCTAACCCTAACCCTAACCCCTAACCTCTAACCTCTAACCATAACGCTAATGCTAACCACTGACTGCTAACCCCTAACCCTAACCCCTAACCTCTAACCCTAACCCCTAAGCCCTAACCTCTAACCCTAACCCTAACCCTAACCACTGATCCCTAACCCTAACCCTAACCTATGGGAAACCTGTAGGGAAAGTAGCATGCTGCCTAACCCTAACCCTAACCCTAAACCCTAACCCTAAACCCTAACCCTAACCCTAACCCTAACCCTAAACCTAACCTTAACCCCTAACCCTAACCGTAACCCCTAACTCTAACCCCTAACCCTAACCCTAACCCCTAATCCTAAACCTAACCCTAACCACTGACCCCTAACCCTAACCCCTAACCTCTAACCTCTAACCCTAACCCCTAACCCTGACACCTAACCCTATCCCTAACACCTAACCCTAAACCTAACCCTTATTCTAACCCTAACCCTAACCCCTATCCCTAACCCCAGCAATCCCCCCCCACCTTTTTCCTAGATATCTTTTCGAGGCTGGGACGCGACACGGCACACCTGAACATCTTGGTGGTTTAGTGTTGGACTAATTCGCTAGCAGACCGGGCGGGAAAGGGCTGTGGGCGGCATTGTACTGCCCCAGGTAGGGCCAGCAGAAGCAGGTCATTACTCACCGTTGAGCCCAGCTTGCCCTGGTGAAACGAGTGTTCCTTTCTTTCTGAAGCAATGGGAAAAAGAAATGCATAAGTCAATGAAAAACTGAAATTTAAGTTGAAACAATTTTTAGAAAGACTCCCCAACTATACAGAAAGAAAGAAAGAAAGAAAAGGAAAGACAAGGAAAGAAAGAAAGAAAGGAAGAAAGAAAGAAAGGAAAGAAAGAAAGAAAGAAAGAATTTTTAAAAGAGAGAAACAACGTTGAACAAGTGCAGAGACGGATGGAATTCAGATTCCTTAGGAAGGATTCTAGCACTGTAGTCCAATGGGGAAAATCTGTGGAGGGGTGGGAGTTGGGGTGGTGGGGAAGAAAAGAAGAAAGTCAGTTAGCATTGAACATCTAAACGGGGTGGGAGGAGAAGCGGTGCAGAGATGGCAAGGAGGGAGCCAAGAGAGTGGGGGGAGGGGTAGGGAAGGTCAGGTTTCAGAAGGCTGAGAGGATGCAGACAATCAATAGGTCAAGAGTGACTGCTGCTGGCAATAGCGTGTGTCAATCGCCGCCGAGCAGCTGGTCGACCACCGCCGAGAGACTAAGTGCAACTGGTCGACCTGAGCTGAGAGCCCAAATGCAACTGGTCGACCTCCGCTGAGACCAAAAGCAACTGGTCGACCTGAGCTGAGACCAAATGAAACTGGTCGACCTCCGCTGAGACCAAATGCAACTGGTCGACCTCCGCTGAGACCAAAAGCAACTGGTCAACCTCAGCTGAGACCAAATGCAACTGGTCGACCTGAGCTGAGAGACTAAGTGCAACCAGGCAGCTGGTCGACTGCCTTCCTTGGAAAAGAAAGGGTTAGGGTGGGAGGGAGAGAGGGAGAAAGAGAGAAGGAGGGAGAGAGGGAGAGAGGGAGAGAGGGGCAGAGAGAGAGAGAGAGAATCTTCCACCACTTCACCAGTCAGTTCAGGACTTTGTCCCCAAAATGCAGGCCTAGAGAACTCAGAACGTTGGTGAACACAGCATTCCAGAGAGTATAGAATACTGGTCCTCAGTGCCACACAGCTCTGTTTAGCATACAAACAGGGTTTTCAACAGCTTTTGCCTCAAACCTGTGTGTGTGTGTGTGTGTGTGTGTGTGTGTGTGTGTGTGTGTAAAAACTGAACGATTCTGACTTCATGTGCACAGAACCTCAACAAAACAACTAAACCAATGGGCATCGGAGTCCCATCTGGAGGTGTTCACATTGCATTTTGACAAGATACTGAGCCAAATCTCAGAGAGAGAAGTGAGGAGAAAAATCAATCAATAATGATAAATAGGTGGTAATAAATCACGAATGTAAAATCGAATGATCTGTATTCTGGGAGTGAGTGAGTGGAATTTACCAACAGTGTCTGGTACACCTTTGTATCTGGATAGGCAATGATGGAGAGCAGTGGGGGTGGTGATGGTGGTGGAGGGTGGGGGGGAGAGATGTCATTTCCAGTGTTCTCCAACCTATGGGAAACTTGTAGGGAAAGTAGCATGCTGCCTAACTCTAACCCTAACCCTAACCCCTAACCTCTAACCTCTAACCATAACGCTAATGCTAACCACTGACTGCTAACCCCTAACCCTAACCCCTAACCTCTAACCCTAACCCCTAAGCCCTAACCTCTAACCCTAACCCTAACCCTAACCACTGATCCCTAACCCTAACCCTAACCTATGGGAAACCTGTAGGGAAAGTAGCATGCTGCCTAACCCTAACCCTAACCCTAAACCCTAACCCTAAACCCTAACCCTAACCCTAACCCTAACCCTAAACCTAACCTTAACCCCTAACCCTAACCGTAACCCCTAACTCTAACCCCTAACCCTAACCCTAACCCCTAATCCTAAACCTAACCCTAACCACTGACCCCTAACCCTAACCCCTAACCTCTAACCTCTAACCCTAACCCCTAACCCTGACACCTAACCCTATCCCTAACACCTAACCCTAAACCTAACCCTTATTCTAACCCTAACCCTAACCCCTATCCCTAACCCCAGCAATCCCCCCCCACCTTTTTCCTAGATATCTTTTCGAGGCTGGGACGCGACACGGCACACCTGAACATCTTGGTGGTTTAGTGTTGGACTAATTCGCTAGCAGACCGGGCGGGAAAGGGCTGTGGGCGGCATTGTACTGCCCCAGGTAGGGCCAGCAGAAGCAGGTCATTACTCACCGTTGAGCCCAGCTTGCCCTGGTGAAACGAGTGTTCCTTTCTTTCTGAAGCAATGGGAAAAAGAAATGCATAAGTCAATGAAAAACTGAAATTTAAGTTGAAACAATTTTTAGAAAGACTCCCCAACTATACAGAAAGAAAGAAAGAAAGAAAAGGAAAGACAAGGAAAGAAAGAAAGAAAGGAAGAAAGAAAGAAAGGAAGAAAGAAGAAGAAAGAAAGAATTTTTAAAAGAGAGAAACAACGTTGAACAAGTGCAGAGACGGATGGAATTCAGATTCCTTAGGAAGGATTCTAGCACTGTAGTCCAATGGGGAAAATCTGTGGAGGGGTGGGAGTTGGGGTGGTGGGGAAGAAAAGAAGAAAGTCAGTTAGCATTGAACATCTAAACGGGGTGGGAGGAGAAGCGGTGCAGAGATGGCAAGGAGGGAGCCAAGAGAGTGGGGGGAGGGGTAGGGAAGGTCAGGTTTCAGAAGGCTGAGAGGATGCAGACAATCAATAGGTCAAGAGTGACACCTGCTGGCAAATAGCGTGTGTCAATTGCCGCCGGGCAGCTGGTCGACCACCGCCGAGAGACTAAGTGCAACTGGTCGACCTGAGCTGAGAGCCCAAATGCAACTGGTCGACCTCCGCTGAGACCAAAAGCAACTGGTCAACCTCCGCTGAGACCAAATGCAACTGGTCGACCTCCGCTGAGACCAAATGCAACTGGTCGACCTCCGCTGAGACCAAAAGCAACTGGTCAACCTCAGCTGAGACCAAATGCAACTGGTCGACCTGAGCTGAGAGACTAAGTGCAACCAGGCAGCTGGTCGACTGCCTTCCTTGGAAAAGAAAGGGTTAGGGTGGGAGGGAGAGAGGGAGAAAGAGAGAAGGAGGGAGAGAGGGAGAGAGGGGCAGAGAGAGAGAGAGAGAATCTTCCACCACTTCACCAGTCAGTTCAGGACTTTGTCCCCAAAATGCAGGCCTAGAGAACTCAGAACGTTGGTGAACACAGCATTCCAGAGAGTATAGAATACTGGTCCTCAGTGCCACACAGCTCTGTTTAGCATACAAACAGGGTTTTCAACAGCTTTTGCCTCAAACCTGTGTGTGTGTGTGTGTGTGTGTGTGTGTGTGTGTGTGTGTGTAAAAACTGAACGATTCTGACTTCATGTGCACAGAACCTCAACAAAACAACTAAACCAATGGGCATCGGAGTCCCATCTGGAGGTGTTCACATTGCATTTTGACAAGATACTGAGCCAAATCTCAGAGAGAGAAGTGAGGAGCAAAATCAATCAATAATGATAAATAGGTGGTAATAAATCACGAATGTAAAATCGAATGATCTGTATTCTGGGAGTGAGTGAGTGGAATTTACCAACAGTGTCTGGTACACCTTTGTATCTGGATAGGCAATGATGGAGAGCAGTGGGGGTGGTGATGGTGGTGGAGGGTGGGGGGGAGAGATGTCATTTCCAGTGTTCTCCAACCTATGGGAAACTTGTAGGGAAAGTAGCATGCTGCCTAACTCTAACCCTAACCCTAACCCCTAACCTCTAACCTCTAACTATAACGCTAATGCTAACCACTGACTGCTAACCCCTAACCCTAACCCCTAACCTCTAACCCTAACCCCTAAGCCCTAACCTCTAACCCTAACCCTAACCCTAACCACTGATCCCTAACCCTAACCCTAACCTATGGGAAACCTGTAGGGAAAGTAGCATGCTGCCTAACCCTAACCCTAACCCTAAAACCTAACCCTAAACCCTAACCCTAACCCTAACCCTAACCCTAAACCTAACCTTAACCCCTAACCCTAACCGTAACCCCTAACTCTAACCCCTAACCCTAACCCTAACCCCTAATCCTAAACCTAACCCTAACCACTGACCCCTAACCCTAACCCTTAACCTCTAACCTCTAACCCTAACCCCTAACCCTGACACCTAACCCTATCCCTAACACCTAACCCTAAACCTAACCCTTATTCTAACCCTAACCCTAACCCCTATCCCTAACCCCAGCAATCCCCCCCCACCTTTTTCCTAGATATCTTTTCGAGGCTGGGACGCGACACGGCACACCTGAACATCTTGGTGGTTTAGTGTTGGACTAATTCGCTAGCAGACCGGGCGGGAAAGGGCTGTGGGCGGCATTGTACTGCCCCAGGTAGGGCCAGCAGAAGCAGGTCATTACTCACCGTTGAGCCCAGCTTGCCCTGGTGAAACGAGTGTTCCTTTCTTTCTGAAGCAATGGGAAAAAGAAATGCATAAGTCAATGAAAAACTGAAATTTAAGTTGAAACAATTTTTAGAAAGACTCCCCAACTATACAGAAAGAAAGAAAGAAAGAAAAGGAAAGACAAGGAAAGAAAGAAAGAAAGGAAGAAAGAAAGAAAGGAAGAAAGAAAGAAAGAAAGAATTTTTAAAAGAGAGAAACAACGTTGAACAAGTGCAGAGACGGATGGAATTCAGATTCCTTAGGAAGGATTCTAGCACTGTAGTCCAATGGGGAAAATCTGTGGAGGGGTGGGAGTTGGGGTGGTGGGGAAGAAAAGAAGAAAGTCAGTTAGCATTGAACATCTAAACGGGGTGGGAGGAGAAGCGGTGCAGAGATGGCAAGGAGGGAGCCAAGAGAGTGGGGGGAGGGGTAGGGAAGGTCAGGTTTCAGAAGGCTGAGAGGATGCAGACAATCAATAGGTCAAGAGTGACTGCTGCTGGCAATAGCGTGTGTCAATCGCCGCCGAGCAGCTGGTCGACCACCGCCGAGAGACTAAGTGCAACTGGTCGACCTGAGCTGAGAGCCCAAATGCAACTGGTCGACCTCCGCTGAGACCAAAAGCAACTGGTCGACCTGAGCTGAGACCAAATGCAACTGGTCGACCTCCGCTGAGACCAAATGCAACTGGTCGACCTCCGCTGAGACCAAAAGCAACTGGTCGACCTCAGCTGAGACCAAATGCAACTGGTCGACCTGAGCTGAGAGACTAAGTGCAACCAGGCAGCTGGTCGACTGCCTTCCTTGGAAAAGAAAGGGTTAGGGTGGGAGGGAGAGAGGGAGAAAGAGAGAAGGAGGGAGAGAGGGAGAGAGGGGCAGAGAGAGAGAGAGAGAATCTTCCACCACTTCACCAGTCAGTTCAGGACTTTGTCCCCAAAATGCAGGCCTAGAGAACTCAGAACGTTGGTGAACACAGCATTCCAGAGAGTATAGAATACTGGTCCTCAGTGCCACACAGCTCTGTTTAGCATACAAACAGGGTTTTCAACAGCTTTTGCCTCAAACCTGTGTGTGTGTGTGTGTGTGTGTGTGTGTGTGTGTGTGTAAAAACTGAACGTTTCTGACTTCATGTGCACAGAACCTCAACAAAACAACTAAACCAATGGGCATCGGAGTCCCATCTGGAGGTGTTCACATTGCATTTTGACAAGATACTGAGCCAAATCTCAGAGAGAGAAGTGAGGAGCAAAATCAATCAATAATGATAAATAGGTGGTAATAAATCACGAATGTAAAATCGAATGATCTGTATTCTGGGAGTGAGTGAGTGGAATTTACCAACAGTGTCTGGTACACCTTTGTATCTGGATAGGCAATGATGGAGAGCAGTGGGGGTGGTGATGGTGGTGGAGGGTGGGGGGGAGAGATGTCATTTCCAGTGTTCTCCAACCTATGGGAAACTTGTAGGGAAAGTAGCATGCTGCCTAACTCTAACCCTAACCCTAACCCCTAACCTCTAACCTCTAACCATAACGCTAATGCTAACCACTGACTGCTAACCCCTAACCCTAACCCCTAACCTCTAACCCTAACCCCTAAGCCCTAACCTCTAACCCTAACCCTAACCCTAACCACTGATCCCTAACCCTAACCCTAACCTATGGGAAACCTGTAGGGAAAGTAGCATGCTGCCTAACCCTAACCCTAACCCTAAACCCTAACGCTAAACCCTAACCCTAACCCTAACCCTAACCCTAAACCTAACCTTAACCCCTAACCCTAACCGTAACCCCTAACTCTAACCCCTAACCCTAACCCTAACCCCTAATCCTAAACCTAACCCTAACCACTGACCCCTAACCCTAACCCCTAACCTCTAACCTCTAACCCTAACCCCTAACCCTGACACCTAACCCTATCCCTAACACCTAACCCTAAACCTAACCCTTATTCTAACCCTAACCCTAACCCCTATCCCTAACCCCAGCAATCCCCCCCCACCTTTTTCCTAGATATCTTTTCGAGGCTGGGACGCGACACGGCACACCTGAACATCTTGGTGGTTTAGTGTTGGACTAATTCGCTAGCAGACCGGGCGGGAAAGGGCTGTGGGCGGCATTGTACTGCCCCAGGTAGGGCCAGCAGAAGCAGGTCATTACTCACCGTTGAGCCCAGCTTGCCCTGGTGAAACGAGTGTTCCTTTCTTTCTGAAGCAATGGGAAAAAGAAATGCATAAGTCAATGAAAAACTGAAATTTAAGTTGAAACAATTTTTAGAAAGACTCCCCAACTATACAGAAAGAAAGAAAGAAAGAAAAGGAAAGACAAGGAAAGAAAGAAAGAAAGGAAGAAAGAAAGAAAGAAAGAATTTTTAAAAGAGAGAAACAACGTTGAACAAGTGCAGAGACGGATGGAATTCAGATTCCTTAGGAAGGATTCTAGCACTGTAGTCCAATGGGGAAAATCTGTGGAGGGGTGGGAGTTGGGGTGGTGGGGAAGAAAAGAAGAAAGTCAGTTAGCATTGAACATCTAAACGGGGTGGGAGGAGAAGCGGTGCAGAGATGGCAAGGAGGGAGCCAAGAGAGTGGGGGGAGGGGTAGGGAAGGTCAGGTTTCAGAAGGCTGAGAGGATGCAGACAATCAATAGGTCAAGAGTGACTGCTGCTGGCAATAGCGTGTGTCAATCGCCGCCGAGCAGCTGGTCGACCACCGCCGAGAGACTAAGTGCAACTGGTCGACCTGAGCTGAGAGCCCAAATGCAACTGGTCGACCTCCGCTGAGACCAAAAGCAACTGGTCGACCTGAGCTGAGACCAAATGAAACTGGTCGACCTCCGCTGAGACCAAATGCAACTGGTCGACCTCCGCTGAGACCAAAAGCAACTGGTCAACCTCAGCTGAGACCAAATGCAACTGGTCGACCTGAGCTGAGAGACTAAGTGCAACCAGGCAGCTGGTCGACTGCCTTCCTTGGAAAAGAAAGGGTTAGGGTGGGAGGGAGAGAGGGAGAAAGAGAGAAGGAGGGAGAGAGGGAGAGAGGGGCAGAGAGAGAGAGAGAGAATCTTCCACCACTTCACCAGTCAGTTCAGGACTTTGTCCCCAAAATGCAGGCCTAGAGAACTCAGAACGTTGGTGAACACAGCATTCCAGAGAGTATAGAATACTGGTCCTCAGTGCCACACAGCTCTGTTTAGCATACAAACAGGGTTTTCAACAGCTTTTGCCTCAAACCTGTGTGTGTGTGTGTGTGTGTGTGTGTGTGTGTGTGTGTGTGTAAAAACTGAACGATTCTGACTTCATGTGCACAGAACCTCAACAAAACAACTAAACCAATGGGCATCGGAGTCCCATCTGGAGGTGTTCACATTGCATTTTGACAAGATACTGAGCCAAATCTCAGAGAGAGAAGTGAGGAGCAAAATCAATCAATAATGATAAATAGGTGGTAATAAATCACGAATGTAAAATCGAATGATCTGTATTCTGGGAGTGAGTGAGTGGAATTTACCAACAGTGTCTGGTACACCTTTGTATCTGGATAGGCAATGATGGAGAGCAGTGGGGGTGGTGATGGTGGTGGAGGGTGGGGGGGAGAGATGTCATTTCCAGTGTTCTCCAACCTATGGGAAACTTGTAGGGAAAGTAGCATGCTGCCTAACTCTAACCCTAACCCTAACCCCTAACCTCTAACCTCTAACCATAACGCTAATGCTAACCACTGACTGCTAACCCCTAACCCTAACCCCTAACCTCTAACCCTAACCCCTAAGCCCTAACCTCTAACCCTAACCCTAACCCTAACCACTGATCCCTAACCCTAACCCTAACCTATGGGAAACCTGTAGGGAAAGTAGCATGCTGCCTAACCCTAACCCTAACCCTAAACCCTAACCCTAAACCCTAACCCTAACCCTAACCCTAACCCTAAACCTAACCTTAACCCCTAACCCTAACCGTAACCCCTAACTCTAACCCCTAACCCTAACCCTAACCCCTAATCCTAAACCTAACCCTAACCACTGACCCCTAACCCTAACCCCTAACCTCTAACCTCTAACCCTAACCCCTAACCCTGACACCTAACCCTATCCCTAACACCTAACCCTAAACCTAACCCTTATTCTAACCCTAACCCTAACCCCTATCCCTAACCCCAGCAATCCCCCCCCACCTTTTTCCTAGATATCTTTTCGAGGCTGGGACGCGACACGGCACACCTGAACATCTTGGTGGTTTAGTGTTGGACTAATTCGCTAGCAGACCGGGCGGGAAAGGGCTGTGGGCGGCATTGTACTGCCCCAGGTAGGGCCAGCAGAAGCAGGTCATTACTCACCGTTGAGCCCAGCTTGCCCTGGTGAAACGAGTGTTCCTTTCTTTCTGAAGCAATGGGAAAAAGAAATGCATAAGTCAATGAAAAACTGAAATTTAAGTTGAAACAATTTTTAGAAAGACTCCCCAACTATACAGAAAGAAAGAAAGAAAGAAAAGGAAAGACAAGGAAAGAAAGAAAGAAAGGAAGAAAGAAAGAAAGGAAGAAAGAAAGAAAGAAAGAATTTTTAAAAGAGAGAAACAACGTTGAACAAGTGCAGAGACGGATGGAATTAAGATTCCTTAGGAAGGATTCTAGCACTGTAGTCCAATGGGGAAAATCTGTGGAGGGGTGGGAGTTGGGGTGGTGGGGAAGAAAAGAAGAAAGTCAGTTAGCATTGAACATCTAAACGGGGTGGGAGGAGAAGCGGTGCAGAGATGGCAAGGAGGGAGCCAAGAGAGTGGGGGGAGGGGTAGGGAAGGTCAGGTTTCAGAAGGCTGAGAGGATGCAGACAATCAATAGGTCAAGAGTGACTGCTGCTGGCAATAGCGTGTGTCAATCGCCGCCGAGCAGCTGGTCGACCACCGCCGAGAGACTAAGTGCAACTGGTCGACCTGAGCTGAGAGCCCAAATGCAACTGGTCGACCTCCGCTGAGACCAAAAGCAACTGGTCGACCTGAGCTGAGACCAAATGAAACTGGTCGACCTCCGCTGAGACCAAATGCAACTGGTCGACCTCCGCTGAGACCAAAAGCAACTGGTCAACCTCAGCTGAGACCAAATGCAACTGGTCGACCTGAGCTGAGAGACTAAGTGCAACCAGGCAGCTGGTCGACTGCCTTCCTTGGAAAAGAAAGGGTTAGGGTGGGAGGGAGAGAGGGAGAAAGAGAGAAGGAGGGAGAGAGGGAGAGAGGGAGAGAGGGGCAGAGAGAGAGAGAGAGAATCTTCCACCACTTCACCAGTCAGTTCAGGACTTTGTCCCCAAAATGCAGGCCTAGAGAACTCAGAACGTTGGTGAACACAGCATTCCAGAGAGTATAGAATACTGGTCCTCAGTGCCACACAGCTCTGTTTAGCATACAAACAGGGTTTTCAACAGCTTTTGCCTCAAACCTGTGTGTGTGTGTGTGTGTGTGTGTGTGTGTGTGTGTGTGTGTAAAAACTGAACGATTCTGACTTCATGTGCACAGAACCTCAACAAAACAACTAAACCAATGGGCATCGGAGTCCCATCTGGAGGTGTTCACATTGCATTTTGACAAGATACTGAGCCAAATCTCAGAGAGAGAAGTGAGGAGAAAAATCAATCAATAATGATAAATAGGTGGTAATAAATCACGAATGTAAAATCGAATGATCTGTATTCTGGGAGTGAGTGAGTGGAATTTACCAACAGTGTCTGGTACACCTTTGTATCTGGATAGGCAATGATGGAGAGCAGTGGGGGTGGTGATGGTGGTGGAGGGTGGGGGGGAGAGATGTCATTTCCAGTGTTCTCCAACCTATGGGAAACTTGTAGGGAAAGTAGCATGCTGCCTAACTCTAACCCTAACCCTAACCCCTAACCTCTAACCTCTAACCATAACGCTAATGCTAACCACTGACTGCTAACCCCTAACCCTAACCCCTAACCTCTAACCCTAACCCCTAAGCCCTAACCTCTAACCCTAACCCTAACCCTAACCACTGATCCCTAACCCTAACCCTAACCTATGGGAAACCTGTAGGGAAAGTAGCATGCTGCCTAACCCTAACCCTAACCCTAAACCCTAACCCTAAACCCTAACCCTAACCCTAACCCTAACCCTAAACCTAACCTTAACCCCTAACCCTAACCGTAACCCCTAACTCTAACCCCTAACCCTAACCCTAACCCCTAATCCTAAACCTAACCCTAACCACTGACCCCTAACCCTAACCCCTAACCTCTAACCTCTAACCCTAACCCCTAACCCTGACACCTAACCCTATCCCTAACACCTAACCCTAAACCTAACCCTTATTCTAACCCTAACCCTAACCCCTATCCCTAACCCCAGCAATCCCCCCCCACCTTTTTCCTAGATATCTTTTCGAGGCTGGGACGCGACACGGCACACCTGAACATCTTGGTGGTTTAGTGTTGGACTAATTCGCTAGCAGACCGGGCGGGAAAGGGCTGTGGGCGGCATTGTACTGCCCCAGGTAGGGCCAGCAGAAGCAGGTCATTACTCACCGTTGAGCCCAGCTTGCCCTGGTGAAACGAGTGTTCCTTTCTTTCTGAAGCAATGGGAAAAAGAAATGCATAAGTCAATGAAAAACTGAAATTTAAGTTGAAACAATTTTTAGAAAGACTCCCCAACTATACAGAAAGAAAGAAAGAAAGAAAAGGAAAGACAAGGAAAGAAAGAAAGAAAGGAAGAAAGAAAGAAAGGAAGAAGAAAGAAAGAAAGAAAGAATTTTTAAAAGAGAGAAACAACGTTGAACAAGTGCAGAGACGGATGGAATTCAGATTCCTTAGGAAGGATTCTAGCACTGTAGTCCAATGGGGAAAATCTGTGGAGGGGTGGGAGTTGGGGTGGTGGGGAAGAAAAGAAGAAAGTCAGTTAGCATTGAACATCTAAACGGGGTGGGAGGAGAAGCGGTGCAGAGATGGCAAGGAGGGAGCCAAGAGAGTGGGGGGAGGGGTAGGGAAGGTCAGGTTTCAGAAGGCTGAGAGGATGCAGACAATCAATAGGTCAAGAGTGACTGCTGCTGGCAATAGCGTGTGTCAATCGCCGCCGAGCAGCTGGTCGACCACCGCCGAGAGACTAAGTGCAACTGGTCGACCTGAGCTGAGAGCCCAAATGCAACTGGTCGACCTCCGCTGAGACCAAATGCAACTGGTCGACCTCCGCTGAGACCAAAAGCAACTGGTCAACCTCAGCTGAGACCAAATGCAACTGGTCGACCTGAGCTGAGAGACTAAGTGCAACCAGGCAGCTGGTCGACTGCCTTCCTTGGAAAAGAAAGGGTTAGGGTGGGAGGAGAGAGGAAGAAAGAGAGAAGGAGGGAGAGAGGGAGAGAGGGGCAGAGAGAGAGAGAGAGAATCTTCCACCACTTCACCAGTCAGTTCAGGACTTTGTCCCCAAAATGCAGGCCTAGAGAACTCAGAACGTTGGTGAACACAGCATTCCAGAGAGTATAGAATACTGGTCCTCAGTGCCACACAGCTCTGTTTAGCATACAAACAGGGTTTTCAACAGCTTTTGCCTCAAACCTGTGTGTGTGTGTGTGTGTGTGTGTGTGTGTGTGTGTGTAAAAACTGAACGTTTCTGACTTCATGTGCACAGAACCTCAACAAAACAACTAAACCAATGGGCATCGGAGTCCCATCTGGAGGTGTTCACATTGCATTTTGACAAGATACTGAGCCAAATCTCAGAGAGAGAAGTGAGGAGCAAAATCAATCAATAATGATAAATAGGTGGTAATAAATCACGAATGTAAAATCGAATGATCTGTATTCTGGGAGTGAGTGAGTGGAATTTACCAACAGTGTCTGGTACACCTTTGTATCTGGATAGGCAATGATGGAGAGCAGTGGGGGTGGTGATGGTGGTGGAGGGTGGGGGGGAGAGATGTCATTTCCAGTGTTCTCCAACCTATGGGAAACTTGTAGGGAAAGTAGCATGCTGCCTAACTCTAACCCTAACCCTAACC
>NW_026701507.1:0-30431 GCF_030435755.1 Ochotona princeps | reverse complement strand
CATTGCCTGTTGGTGAAGGGCATATTGAAGAAGGATCAGCCGAGTGGTTCTTGTGGGAGAACAACTCCATTTGGCTCACTAACTTCACACACCATCAGGCTTCCAAGCAGCTCTCAAGGAAACTCAGTTTTCACACTCTATGCTTAGTGCCCTTTGAGTGCATTATCTAGGAATTAACTTGGTAGAGCATCCCACACAAACGAATGCTCCACATGCGGGTTTCACATGCCACCAACTCCACATTCACAGGCAACTTCAGCGCCACAGCCGTTTTCAGATAGCCCTCAATGCAAAGGCTCTAGACGCAAATATTGGTGTGAGAGCTAATTCAATCAAGGAAACACTGCATGTTGGTGAAGGGCATATTGAAGAAGGATCAGCCGAGTGGTTCTTGTGGGAGAACAACTCCATTTGGCTCACTAACTTCACACACCCTCAGGCTTCCAAGCAGCTCTCAAGGAAACTCAGTTTTCACACTCTATGCTTAGTGCCCTTTGAGTGAATAGGACTGAAATGAAGCTTGGAGAGCATCCCACATAAACGAATGCTCCACATGCGGGTTTCACATGCCACCAACTCCACATTCACAGGCAACTTCAGCGCCACAGCCGTTTTCAGATAGCCCTCAATGCAAAGGCTCTAGACACAAATATTGGTGTGAGCTAATTCAATCAAGGAAACACTGCATGTTGGTGAAGGGCATATTGAAGAAGGATCAGCCGAGTGGTTCTTGTGGGAGAACAACTCCATTTGGCTCACTAACTTCACACACCCTCAGGCTTCCAAGCAGCTCTCAAGGAAACTCAGTTTTCACACTCTATGCTTAGTGCCCTTTGAGTGAATAGGACTGAAATGAAGCTTGGAGAGCATCGCACAGAAACGAATGCTCCACATGCGGGTTTCACATTCCACCAACTCCACATTCACAGGCAACTTCAGCGCCACAGCCGTTTTCAGATAGCCCTCAATGCAAAGGCTCTAGACGCAAATATTGGTGTGAGAGCTAATTCAATCAAGGAAACATTGCATGTTGGTGAAGGGCATATTGAAGAAGGATCAGCCGAGTGGTTCTTGTGGGAGAACAACTCCATTTGGCTCACTAACTTCACACACCCTCAGGCTTCCAAGCAGCTCTCAAGGAAACTCAGTTTTCACACTCTATGCTTAGTGCCCTTTGAGTGAATAGGACTGAAATGAAGCTTGGAGAGCATCGCACAGAAACGAATGCTCCACATGCGGGTTTCACATGCCACCAACTCCACATTCACAGGCAACTTCAGCGCCACAGCCGTTTTCAGATAGCCCTCAATGCAAAGGCTCTAGACGCAAATATTGGTGTGAGAGCTAATTCAATCAAGGAAACATTGCATGTTGGTGAAGGGCATATTGAAGAAGGATCAGCCGAGTGGTTCTTGTGGGAGAACAACTCCATTTGGCTCACTAACTTCACACACCATCAGGCTTCCAAGCAGCTCTCAAGTAAACTCAGTTTTCACACTCTATGCTTAGTGCCCTTTGAGTGCATTATCTAGGAATTAACCTGGTAGAGCATCCCACACAAACGAATGCTCCACATGCGGGTTTCACATGCCACCAACTCCACATTCACAGGCAACTTCAGCGCCACAGCCGTTTTCAGATAGCCCTCAATGCAAAGGCTCTAGACGCAAATATTGGTGTGAGAGCTAATTCAATCAAGGAAACACTGCATGTTGGTGAAGGGCATATTGAAGAAGGATCAGCCGAGTGGTTCTTGTGGGAGAACAACTCCATTTGGCTCACTAACTTCACACACCATCAGGCTTCCAAGCAGCTCTCAAGGAAACTCAGTTTTCACACTCTATGCTTAGTGCCCTTTGAGTGAATAGGACTGAAATGAAGCTTGGAGAGCATCGCACAGAAACGAATGCTCCACATGCGGGTTTCACATGCCACCAACTCCACATTCACAGGCAACTTCAGCGCCACAGCCGTTTTCAGATAGCCCTCAATGCAAAGGCTCTAGACGCAAATATTGGTGTGAGAGCTAATTCAATCAAGGAAACATTGCCTGTTGGTGAAGGGCATATTGAAGAAGGATCAGCCGAGTGGTTCTTGTGGGAGAACAACTCCATTTGGCTCACTAACTTCACACACCATCAGGCTTCCAAGCAGCTCTCAAGGAAACTCAGTTTTCACACTCTATGCTTAGTGCCCTTTGAGTGCATTATCTAGGAATGAACCTGGTAGAGCATCCCACACAAACGAATGCTCCACATGCGGGTTTCACATGCCACCAACTCCACATTCACAGGCAACTTCAGCGCCACAGCCGTTTTCAGATAGCCCTCAATGCAAAGGCTCTAGACGCAAATATTCGTGTGAGAGCTAATTCAATTAAGGAAACACTGCATGTTGGTGAAGTGCATATTGAAGAAGGATCAGCCGAGTGGTTCTTGTGGGAGAACAACTCCATTTGGCTCACTAACTTCACACACCATCAGGCTTCCAAGCAGCTCTCAAGGAAACTCAGTTTTCACACTCTATGCTTAGTGCCCTTTGAGTGCATTATCTAGGAATGAACCTGGTAGAGCATCCCACACAAACGAATGCTCCACATGCGGGTTTCACATGCCACCAACTCCACATTCACAGGCAACTTCAGCGCCACAGCCGTTTTCAGATAGCCCTCAATGCAAAGGCTCTAGACGCAAATATTGGTGTGAGAGCTAATTCAATCAAGGAAACACTGCATGTTGGTGAAGGGCATATTGAAGAAGGATCAGCCGAGTGGTTCTTGTGGGAGAACAACTCCATTTGGCTCACTAACTTCACACACCCTCAGGCTTCCAAGCAGCTCTCAAGGAAACTCAGTTTTCACACTCTATGCTTAGTGCCCTTTGAGTGAATAGGACTGAAATGAAGCTTGGAGAGCATCGCACAGAAACGAATGCTCCACATGCGGGTTTCACATGCCACCAACTCCACATTCACAGGCAACTTCAGCGCCACAGCCGTTTTCAGATAGCCCTCAATGCAAAGGCTCTAGACGCAAATATTGGTGTGAGAGCTAATTCAATCAAGGAAACATTGCATGTTGGTGAAGGGCATATTGAAGAAGGATCAGCCGAGTGGTTCTTGTGGGAGAACAACTCCATTTGGCTCACTAACTTCACACACCATCAGGCTTCCAAGCAGCTCTCAAGGAAACTCAGTTTTCACACTCTATGCTTAGTGCCCTTTGAGTGCATTATCTAGGAATGAACCTGGTAGAGCATCCCACACAAACGAATGCTCCACATGCGGGTTTCACATGCCACCAACTCCACATTCACAGGCAACTTCAGCGCCACAGCCGTTTTCAGATAGCCCTCAATGCAAAGGCTCTAGACGCAAATATTCGTGTGAGAGCTAATTCAATTAAGGAAACACTGCATGTTGGTGAAGTGCATATTGAAGAAGGATCAGCCGAGTGGTTCTTGTGGGAGAACAACTCCATTTGGCTCACTAACTTCACACACCATCAGGCTTCCAAGCAGCTCTCAAGGAAACTCAGTTTTCACACTCTATGCTTAGTGCCCTTTGAGTGCATTATCTAGGAATGAACCTGGTAGAGCATCCCACACAAACGAATGCTCCACATGCGGGTTTCACATGCCACCAACTCCACATTCACAGGCAACTTCAGCGCCACAGCCGTTTTCAGATAGCCCTCAATGCAAAGGCTCTAGACGCAAATATTGGTGTGAGAGCTAATTCAATCAAGGAAACATTGCATGTTGGTGAAGGGCATATTGAAGAAGGATCAGCCGAGTGGTTCTTGTGGGAGAACAACTCCATTTGGCTCACTAACTTCACACACCCTCAGGCTTCCAAGCAGCTCTCAAGGAAACTCAGTTTTCACACTCTATGCTTAGTGCCCTTTGAGTGAATAGGACTGAAATGAAGCTTGGAGAGCATCGCACAGAAACGAATGCTCCACATGCGGGTTTCACATGCCACCAACTCCACATTCACAGGCAACTTCAGCGCCACAGCCGTTTTCAGATAGCCCTCAATGCAAAGGCTCTAGACGCAAATATTGGTGTGAGAGCTAATTCAATCAAGGAAACATTGCATGTTGGTGAAGGGCATATTGAAGAAGGATCAGCCGAGTGGTTCTTGTGGGAGAACAACTCCATTTGGCTCACTAACTTCACACACCCTCAGGCTTCCAAGCAGCTCTCAAGGAAACTCAGTTTTCACACTCTATGCTTAGTGCCCTTTGAGTGCATTATCTAGGAATTAACCTGGTAGAGCATCCCACACAAACGAATGCTCCACATGCGGGTTTCACATGCCACCAACTCCACATTCACAGGCAACTTCAGCGCCACAGCCGTTTTCAGATAGCCCTCAATGCAAAGGCTCTAGACGCAAATATTGGTGTGAGAGCTAATTCAATCAAGGAAACACTGCATGTTGGTGAAGGGCATATTGAAGAAGGATCAGCCGAGTGGTTCTTGTGGGAGAACAACTCCATTTGGCTCACTAACTTCACACACCCTCAGGCTTCCAAGCAGCTCTCAAGGAAACTCAGTTTTCACACTCTATGCTTAGTGCCCTTTGAGTGAATAGGACTGAAATGAAGCTTGGAGAGCATCGCACAGAAACGAATGCTCCACATGCGGGTTTCACATGCCACCAACTCCACATTCACAGGCAACTTCAGCGCCACAGCCGTTTTCAGATAGCCCTCAATGCAAAGGCTCTAGACGCAAATATTGGTGTGAGAGCTAATTCAATCAAGGAAACATTGCCTGTTGGTGAAGGGCATATTGAAGAAGGATCAGCCGAGTGGTTCTTGTGGGAGAACAACTCCATTTGGCTCACTAACTTCACACACCATCAGGCTTCCAAGCAGCTCTCAAGGAAACTCAGTTTTCACACTCTATGCTTAGTGCCCTTTGAGTGCATTATCTAGGAATGAACCTGGTAGAGCATCCCACACAAACGAATGCTCCACATGCGGGTTTCACATGCCACCAACTCCACATTCACAGCCAACTTCAGCGCCACAGCCGTTTTCAGATAGCCCTCAATGCAAAGGCTCTAGACGCAAATATTCGTGTGAGAGTTAATTCAATTAAGGAAACACTGCATGTTGGTGAAGTGCATATTGAAGAAGGATCAGCCGAGTGGTTCTTGTGGGAGAACAACTCCATTTGGCTCACTAACTTCACACACCATCAGGCTTCCAAGCAGCTCTCAAGGAAACTCAGTTTTCACACTCTATGCTTAGTGCCCTTTGAGTGCATTATCTAGGAATGAACCTGGTAGAGCATCCCACACAAACGAATGCTCCACATGCGGGTTTCACATGCCACCAACTCCACATTCACAGGCAACTTCAGCGCCACAGCCGTTTTCAGATAGCCCTCAATGCAAAGGCTCTAGACGCAAATATTGGTGTGAGAGCTAATTCAATCAAGGAAACACTGCATGTTGGTGAAGGGCATATTGAAGAAGGATCAGCCGAGTGGTTCTTGTGGGAGAACAACTCCATTTGGCTCACTAACTTCACACACCCTCAGGCTTCCAAGCAGCTCTCAAGGAAACTCAGTTTTCACACTCTATGCTTAGTGCCCTTTGAGTGAATAGGACTGAAATGAAGCTTGGAGAGCATCGCACAGAAACGAATGCTCCACATGCGGGTTTCACATGCCACCAACTCCACATTCACAGGCAACTTCAGCGCCACAGCCGTTTTCAGATAGCCCTCAATGCAAAGGCTCTAGACGCAAATATTGGTGTGAGAGCTAATTCAATCAAGGAAACATTGCATGTTGGTGAAGGGCATATTGAAGAAGGATCAGCCGAGTGGTTCTTGTGGGAGAACAACTCCATTTGGCTCACTAACTTCACACACCATCAGGCTTCCAAGCAGCTCTCAAGGAAACTCAGTTTTCACACTCTATGCTTAGTGCCCTTTGAGTGCATTATCTAGGAATGAACCTGGTAGAGCATCCCACACAAACGAATGCTCCACATGCGGGTTTCACATGCCACCAACTCCACATTCACAGGCAACTTCAGCGCCACAGCCGTTTTCAGATAGCCCTCAATGCAAAGGCTCTAGACGCAAATATTCGTGTGAGAGCTAATTCAATTAAGGAAACACTGCATGTTGGTGAAGTGCATATTGAAGAAGGATCAGCCGAGTGGTTCTTGTGGGAGAACAACTCCATTTGGCTCACTAACTTCACACACCATCAGGCTTCCAAGCAGCTCTCAAGGAAACTCAGTTTTCACACTCTATGCTTAGTGCCCTTTGAGTGCATTATCTAGGAATGAACCTGGTAGAGCATCCCACACAAACGAATGCTCCACATGCGGGTTTCACATGCCACCAACTCCACATTCACAGGCAACTTCAGCGCCACAGCCGTTTTCAGATAGCCCTCAATGCAAAGGCTCTAGACGCAAATATTGGTGTGAGAGCTAATTCAATCAAGGAAACACTGCATGTTGGTGAAGGGCATATTGAAGAAGGATCAGCCGAGTGGTTCTTGTGGGAGAACAACTCCATTTGGCTCACTAACTTCACACACCATCAGGCTTCCAAGCAGCTCTCAAGGAAACTCAGTTTTCACACTCTATGCTTAGTGCCCTTTGAGTGCATTATCTAGGAATGAACCTGGTAGAGCATCCCACACAAACGAATGCTCCACATGCGGGTTTCACATGCCACCAACTCCACATTCACAGGCAACTTCAGCGCCACAGCCGTTTTCAGATAGCCCTCAATGCAAAGGCTCTAGACGCAAATATTGGTGTGAGAGCTAATTCAATCAAGGAAACACTGCATGTTGGTGAAGGGCATATTGAAGAAGGATCAGCCGAGTGGTTCTTGTGGGAGAACAACTCCATTTGGCTCACTAACTTCACACACCCTCAGGCTTCCAAGCAGCTCTCAAGGAAACTCAGTTTTCACACTCTATGCTTAGTGCCCTTTGAGTGAATAGGACTGAAATGAAGCTTGGAGAGCATCGCACAGAAACGAATGCTCCACATGCGGGTTTCACATGCCACCAACTCCACATTCACAGGCAACTTCAGCGCCACAGCCGTTTTCAGATAGCCCTCAATGCAAAGGCTCTAGACGCAAATATTGGTGTGAGAGCTAATTCAATCAAGGAAACATTGCCTGTTGGTGAAGGGCATATTGAAGAAGGATCAGCCGAGTGGTTCTTGTGGGAGAACAACTCCATTTGGCTCACTAACTTCACACACCATCAGGCTTCCAAGCAGCTCTCAAGGAAACTCAGTTTTCACACTCTATGCTTAGTGCCCTTTGAGTGCATTATCTAGGAATGAACCTGGTAGAGCATCCCACACAAACGAATGCTCCACATGCGGGTTTCACATGCCACCAACTCCACATTCACAGGCAACTTCAGCGCCACAGCCGTTTTCAGATAGCCCTCAATGCAAAGGCTCTAGACGCAAATATTGGTGTGAGAGCTAATTCAATTAAGGAAACACTGCATGTTGGTGAAGGGCATATTGAAGAAGGATCAGCCGAGTGGTTCTTGTGGGAGAACAACTCCATTTGGCTCACTAACTTCACACACCATCAGGCTTCCAAGCAGCTCTCAAGGAAACTCAGTTTTCACACTCTATGCTTAGTGCCCTTTGTATGGCTAGGACTGAAATGAACCTGGTAGAGCATCCCACACAAACGAATGCTCCACATGCGGGTTTCACATGCCACCAACTCCACATTCACAGGCAACTTCAGCGCCACAGCCGTTTTCAGATAGCCCTCAATGCAAAGGCTCTAGACGCAAATATTGGTGTGAGAGCTAATTCAATCAAGGAAACACTGCCTGTTGGTGAAGGGCATATTGAAGAAGGATCAGCCGAGTGGTTCTTGTGGGAGAACAACTCCATTTGGCTCACTAACTTCACACACCATCAGGCTTCCAAGCAGCTCTCAAGGAAACTCAGTTTTCACACTCTATGCTTAGTGCCCTTTGAGTGAATTATCTAGGAATGAACCTGGTAGAGCATCCCACACAAACGAATGCTCCACATGCGGGTTTCACATGCCACCAACTCCACATTCACAGGCAACTTCAGCGCCACAGCCGTTTTCAGATAGCCCTCAATGCAAAGGCTCTAGACGCAAATATTGGTGTGAGAGCTAATTCAATCAAGGAAACATTGCATGTTGGTGAAGGGCATATTGAAGAAGGATCAGCCGAGTGGTTCTTGTGGGAGAACAACTCCATTTGGCTCACTAACTTCACACACCATCAGGCTTCCAAGCAGCTGTCAAGGAAACTCAGTTTTCACACTCTATGCTTAGTGCCCTTTGTATGGCTAGGACTGAAATGAACCTGGTAGAGCATCCCACACAAACGAATGCTCCACATGCGGGTTTCACATGCCACCAACTCCACATTCACAGGCAACTTCAGCGCCACAGCCGTTTTCAGATAGCCCTCAATGCAAAGGCTCTAGACGCAAATATTGGTGTGAGCTAATTCAATCAAGGAAACACTGCATGTTGGTGAAGGGCATATTGAAGAAGGATCAGCCGAGTGGTTCTTGTGGGAGAACAACTCCATTTGGCTCACTAACTTCACACACCATCAGGCTTCCAAGCAGCTCTCAAGGAAACTCAGTTTTCACACTCTATGCTTAGTGCCCTTTGAGTGCATTATCTAGGAATGAACCTGGTAGAGCATCCCACACAAACGAATGCTCCACATGCGGGTTTCACATGCCACCAACTCCACATTCACAGGCAACTTCAGCGCAACAGCCGTTTTCAGATAGCCCTCAATGCAAAGGCTCTAGATGCAAATATTGGTGTGAGCTAATTCAATCAAGGAAACACTGCATGTTGGTGAAGGGCATATTGAAGAAGGATCAGCCGAGTGGTTCTTGTGGGAGAACAACTCCATTTGGCTCACTAACGTCACACACCATCAGGCTTCCAAGCAGCTCTCAAGGAAACTCAGTTTTCACACTCTATGCTTAGTGCCCTTTGTATGGCTAGGACTGAAATGAACCTGGTAGAGCATTCCACACAAACGAATGCTCCACATGCGGGTTTCACATGCCACCAACTCCACATTCACAGGCAACTTCAGCGCCACAGCCGTTTTCAGATAGCCCTCAATGCAAAGGCTCTAGACGCAAATATTGGTGTGAGAGCTAATTCAATCAAGGAAACACTGCATGTTGGTGAAGGGCATATTGAAGAAGGATCAGCCGAGTGGTTCTTGTGGGAGAACAACTCCATTTGGCTCACTAACTTCACACACCATCAGGCTTCCAAGCAGCTCTCAAGGAAACTCAGTTTTCACACTCTATGCTTAGTGCCCTTTGTAAGGCTAGGACTGAAATGAACCTGGTAGAGCATCCCACACAAACGAATGCTCCACATGCGGGTTTCACATGCCACCAACTCCACATTCACAGGCAACTTCAGCGCCACAGCCGTTTTCAGATAGCCCTCAATGCAAAGGCTCTAGACGCAAATATTGGTGTGAGAGCTAATTCAATCAAGGAAACACTGCATGTTGGTGAAGGGCATATTGAAGAAGGATCAGCCGAGTGGTTCTTGTGGGACAACAACTCCATTTGGCTCACTACCTTCACACACCATCAGGCTTCCAAGCAGCTCTCAAGGAAACTCAGTTTTCACACTCTATGCTTAGTGCCCTTTGTATGGCTAGGACTGAAATGAACCTGGTAGAGCATCCCACACAAACGAATGCTCCACATGCGGGTTTCACATGCCACCAACTCCACATTCACAGGCAACTTCAGCGCCACAGCCGTTTTCAGATAGCCCTCAATGCAAAGGCTCTAGACGCAAATATTGGTGTGAGAGCTAATTCAATCAAGGAAACACTGCATGTTGGTGAAGGGCATATTGAAGAAGGATCAGCCGAGTGGTTCTTGTGGGAGAACAACTCCATTTGGCTCACTAACTTCACACACCATCAGGCTTCCAAGCAGCTCTCAAGGAAACTCAGTTTTCACACTCTATGCTTAGTGCCCTTTGAGTGCATTATCTAGGAATGAACCTGGTAGAGCATCCCACACAAACGAATGCTCCACATGCGGGTTTCACATGCCACCAACTCCACATTCACAGGCAACTTCAGCGCAACAGCCGTTTTCAGATAGCCCTCAATGCAAAGGCTCTAGATGCAAATATTGGTGTGAGCTAATTCAATCAAGGAAACACTGCATGTTGGTGAAGGGCATATTGAAGAAGGATCAGCCGAGTGGTTCTTGTGGGAGAACAACTCCATTTGGCTCACTAACGTCACACACCATCAGGCTTCCAAGCAGCTCTCAAGGAAACTCAGTTTTCACACTCTATGCTTAGTGCCCTTTGTATGGCTAGGACTGAAATGAACCTGGTAGAGCATTCCACACAAACGAATGCTCCACATGCGGGTTTCACATGCCACCAACTCCACATTCACAGGCAACTTCAGCGCCACAGCCGTTTTCAGATAGCCCTCAATGCAAAGGCTCTAGACGCAAATATTGGTGTGAGAGCTAATTCAATCAAGGAAACACTGCATGTTGGTGAAGGGCATATTGAAGAAGGATCAGCCGAGTGGTTCTTGTGGGAGAACAACTCCATTTGGCTCACTAACTTCACACACCATCAGGCTTCCAAGCAGCTCTCAAGGAAACTCAGTTTTCACACTCTATGCTTAGTGCCCTTTGTAAGGCTAGGACTGAAATGAACCTGGTAGAGCATCCCACACAAACGAATGCTCCACATGCGGGTTTCACATGCCACCAACTCCACATTCACAGGCAACTTCAGCGCCACAGCCGTTTGCAGATAGCCCTCAATGCAAAGGCTCTAGACGCAAATATTGGTGTGAGCTAATTCAATCAAGGAAACACTGCATGTTGGTGAAGGGCATATTGAAGAAGGATCAGCCGAGTGGTTCTTGTGGGAGAACAACTCCATTTGGCTCACTAACGTCACACACCATCAGGCTTCCAAGCAGTTCTCAAGGAAACTCAGTTTTCACACTCTATGCTTAGTGCTCTTTGTGCGCCCAGGACTGAAATGAAGCTGGGTCAGCATCCGACACAAACGAATGCTCCACATGCGGGTTTCACATGCCACCAACTCCACATTCACAGGCAACTTCGGCGCCACAGCCGTTTTCAGATAGCCCTCAATGCAAAGGCTCTAGACGCAAATATTGGTGTGAGCTAATTCAATTAAGGAAACACTGCATGTTGGTGAAGGGCATATTGAAGAAGGATCAGCCGAGTGGTTCTTGTGGGAGAACAACTCCATTTGGCTCACTAACTTCACACACCATCAGGCTTCCAAGCAGCTCTCAAGGAAACTCAGTTTTCACACTCTATGCTTAGTGCTCTTTGAGTGCATTATCTAGGAATGAACCTGGTAGAGCATCCCACACAAACGAATGCTCCACATGCGGGTTTCACATGCCACCAACTCCACATTCACAGGCAACTTCAGCGCCACAGCCGTTTTCAGATAGCCCTCAATGCAAAGGCTCTAGACACAAATATTGGTGTGAGAGCTAATTCAATCAAGGAAACACTGCATGTTGGTGAAGGGCATATTGAAGAAGGATCAGCCGAGTGGTTCTTGTGGGAGAACAACTCCATTTGGCTCACTAACTTCACACACCATCAGGCTTCCAAGCAGCTCTCAAGGAAACTCAGTTTTCACACTCTATGCTTAGTGCCCTTTGTATGGCTAGGACTGAAATGAACCTGGTAGAGCATCCCACACAAACGAATGCTCCACATGCGGGTTTCACATGCCACCAACTCCACATTCACAGGCAACTTCAGCGCCACAGCCGTTTTCAGATAGCCCTCAATGCAAAGGTTCTAGACGCAAATATTGGTGTGAGAGTTAATTCAATCAAGGAAACACTGCATGTTGGTGAAGGGCATATTGAAGAAGGATCAGCCGAGTGGTTCTTGTGGGAGAACAACTCCATTTGGCTCAATAACTTCACACACCATCAGGCTTCCAAGCAGCTCTCAAGGAAACTCAGTTTTCACACTCTATGCTTAGTGCCCTTTGAGTACCTAGGACTGAAATGAAGCTTGGAGAGCATCGCACAGAAACGAATGCTCCACATGCGGGTTTCACATGCCACCAACTCCACATTCACAGGCAACTTCAGCGCCACAGCCGTTTTCAGATAGCCCTCAATGCAAAGGCTCTAGACGCAAATATTGGTGAGAGCCAATTCAATCAAGGAAACACTGCATGTTGGTGAAGGGCATATTGAAGAAGGATCAGCCGAGTGGTTCTTGTGGGAGAACAACTCCATTTGGCTCACTAACGTCACACACCATCAGGCTTCCAAGCAGCTCTCAAGGAAACTCAGTTTTCACACTCTATGCTTAGTGCCCTTTGAGTGCATTATCTAGGAATGAACCTGGTAGAGCATCCAACACAAACGAATGCTCCACATGCGGGTTTCACATGCCACCAACTCCACATTCACAGGCAACTTCAGCGCCACAGCCGTTTTCAGATAGCCCTCAATGCAAAGGCTCTAGACGCAAATATTGGTGTGAGAGCTAATTCAATCAAGGAAACACTGCATGTTGGTGAAGGGCATATTGAAGAAGGATCAGCCGAGTGGTTCTTGTGGGAGAACAACTCCATTTGGCTCACTAACTTCACACACCCTCAGGCTTCCAAGCAGCTCTCAAGGAAACTCAGTTTTCACACTCTATGCTTAGTGCCCTTTGTATGGCTAGGACTGAAATGAACCTGGTAGAGCATCCCACACAAACGAATGCTCCACATGCGGGTTTCACATGCCACCAACTCCACATTCACAGGCAACTTCAGCGCCACAGCCGTTTTCAGATAGCCCTCAATGCAAAGGCTCTAGACGCAAATATTGGTGTGAGAGCTAATTCAATCAAGGAAACACTGCATGTTGGTGAAGGGCATATTGAAGAAGGATCAGCCGAGTGGTTCTTGTGGGAGAACAACTCCATTTGGCTCACTAACTTCACACACCATCAGGCTTCCAAGCAGCTCTCAAGGAAACTCAGTTTTCACACTCTATGCTTAGTGCCCTTTGAGTGCATTATCTAGGAATGAACCTGGTAGAGCATCCCACACAAACGAATGCTCCACATGCGGGTTTCACATGCCACCAACTCCACATTCACAGGCAACTTCAGCGCCACAGCCGTTTTCAGATAGCCCTCAATGCAAAGGCTCTAGACGCAAATATTGGTGTGAGCTAATTCAATCAAGGAAACACTGCATGTTGGTGAAGGGCATATTGAAGAAGGATCAGCCGAGTGGTTCTTGTGGGAGAACAACTCCATTTGGCTCACTAACGTCACACACCATCAGGCTTCCAAGCAGCTCTCAAGGAAACTCAGTTTTCACACTCTATGCTTAGTGCCCTTTGTATGGCTAGGACTGAAATGAACCTGGTAGAGCATTCCACACAAACGAATGCTCCACATGCGGGTTTCACATGCCACCAACTCCACATTCACAGGCAACTTCAGCGCCACAGCCGTTTTCAGATAGCCCTCAATGCAAAGGCTCTAGACGCAAATATTGGTGAGAGCCAATTCAATCAAGGAAACACTGCATGTTGGTGAAGGGCATATTGAAGAAGGATCAGCCGAGTGGTTCTTGTGGGAGAACAACTCCATTTGGCTCACTAACTTCACACACCCTCAGGCTTCCAAGCAGCTCTCAAGGAAACTCAGTTTTCACACTCTATGCTTAGTGCCCTTTGAGTGCATTATCTAGGAATGAACCTGGTAGAGCATCCAACACAAACGAATGCTCCACATGCGGGTTTCACATGCCACCAACTCCACATTCACAGGCAACTTCAGCGCCACAGCCGTTTTCAGATAGCCCTCAATGCAAAGGCTCTAGACGCAAATATTGGTGTGAGAGCTAATTCAATCAAGGAAACACTGCATGTTGGTGAAGGGCATATTGAAGAAGGATCAGCCGAGTGGTTCTTGTGGGAGAACAACTCCATTTGGCTCACTAACTTCACACACCATCAGGCTTCCAAGCAGCTCTCAAGGAAACTCAGTTTTCACACTCTATGCTTAGTGCCCTTTGAGTGCATTATCTAGGAATGAACCTGGTAGAGCATCCCACACAAACGAATGCTCCACATGCGGGTTTCACATGCCACCAACTCCACATTCACAGGCAACTTCAGCGCCACAGCCGTTTTCAGATAGCCCTCAATGCAAAGGCTCTAGACGCAAATATTGGTGTGAGAGCTAATTCAATCAAGGAAACACTGCATGTTGGTGAAGGGCATATTGAAGAAGGATCAGCCGAGTGGTTCTTGTGGGAGAACAACTCCATTTGGCTCACTAACTTCACACACCATCAGGCTTCCAAGCAGCTCTCAAGGAAACTCAGTTTTCACACTCTATGCTTAGTGCCCTTTGAGTGCATTATCTAGGAATGAACCTGGTAGAGCATCCCACACAAACGAATGCTCCACATGCGGGTTTCACATGCCACCAACTCCACATTCACAGGCAACTTCAGCGCCACAGCCGTTTTCAGATAGCCCTCAATGCAAAGGCTCTAGACGCAAATATTGGTGTGAGCTAATTCAATCAAGGAAACACTGCATGTTGGTGAAGGGCATATTGAAGAAGGATCAGCCGAGTGGTTCTTGTGGGAGAACAACTCCATTTGGCTCACTAACGTCACACACCATCAGGCTTCCAAGCAGCTCTCAAGGAAACTCAGTTTTCACACTCTATGCTTAGTGCCCTTTGTATGGCTAGGACTGAAATGAACCTGGTAGAGCATTCCACACAAACGAATGCTCCACATGCGGGTTTCACATGCCACCAACTCCACATTCACAGGCAACTTCAGCGCCACAGCCGTTTTCAGATAGCCCTCAATGCAAAGGCTCTAGACGCAAATATTGGTGTGAGAGCTAATTCAATCAAGGAAACACTGCATGTTGGTGAAGGGCATATTGAAGAAGGATCAGCCGAGTGGTTCTTGTGGGAGAACAACTCCATTTGGCTCACTAACTTCACACACCATCAGGCTTCCAAGCAGCTCTCAAGGAAACTCAGTTTTCACACTCTATGCTTAGTGCCCTTTGTAAGGCTAGGACTGAAATGAACCTGGTAGAGCATCCCACACAAACAAATGCTCCACATGCGGGTTTCACATGCCACCAACTCCACATTCACAGGCAACTTCAGCGCCACAGCCGTTTGCAGATAGCCCTCAATGCAAAGGCTCTAGACGCAAATATTGGTGTGAGCTAATTCAATCAAGGAAACACTGCATGTTGGTGAAGGGCATATTGAAGAAGGATCAGCCGAGTGGTTCTTGTGGGAGAACAACTCCATTTGGCTCACTAACGTCACACACCATCAGGCTTCCAAGCAGTTCTCAAGGAAACTCAGTTTTCACACTCTATGCTTAGTGCTCTTTGTGCGCCCAGGACTGAAATGAAGCTGGGTCAGCATCCGACACAAACGAATGCTCCACATGCGGGTTTCACATGCCACCAACTCCACATTCACAGGCAACTTCGGCGCCACAGCCGTTTTCAGATAGCCCTCAATGCAAAGGCTCTAGACGCAAATATTGGTGTGAGCTAATTCAATTAAGGAAACACTGCATGTTGGTGAAGGGCATATTGAAGAAGGATCAGCCGAGTGGTTCTTGTGGGAGAACAACTCCATTTGGCTCACTAACTTCACACACCATCAGGCTTCCAAGCAGCTCTCAAGGAAACTCAGTTTTCACACTCTATGCTTAGTGCTCTTTGAGTGCATTATCTAGGAATGAACCTGGTAGAGCATCCCACACAAACGAATGCTCCACATGCGGGTTTCACATGCCACCAACTCCACATTCACAGGCAACTTCAGCGCCACAGCCGTTTTCAGATAGCCCTCAATGCAAAGGCTCTAGACACAAATATTGGTGTGAGAGCTAATTCAATCAAGGAAACACTGCATGTTGGTGAAGGGCATATTGAAGAAGGATCAGCCGAGTGGTTCTTGTGGGAGAACAACTCCATTTGGCTCACTAACTTCACACATCATCAGGCTTCCAAGCAGCTCTCAAGGAAACTCAGTTTTCACACTCTATGCTTAGTGCCCTTTGTATGGCTAGGACTGAAATGAACCTGGTAGAGCATCCCACACAAACGAATGCTCCACATGCGGGTTTCACATGCCACCAACTCCACATTCACAGGCAACTTCAGCGCCACAGCCGTTTTCAGATAGCCCTCAATGCAAAGGTTCTAGACGCAAATATTGGTGTGAGAGTTAATTCAATCAAGGAAACACTGCATGTTGGTGAAGGGCATATTGAAGAAGGATCAGCCGAGTGGTTCTTGTGGGAGAACAACTCCATTTGGCTCAATAACTTCACACACCATCAGGCTTCCAAGCAGCTCTCAAGGAAACTCAGTTTTCACACTCTATGCTTAGTGCCCTTTGAGTGAATAGGACTGAAATGAAGCTTGGAGAGCATCGCACAGAAACGAATGCTCCACATGCGGGTTTCACATGCCACCAACTCCACATTCACAGGCAACTTCAGCGCCACAGCCGTTTTCAGATAGCCCTCAATGCAAAGGCTCTAGACGCAAATATTGGTGAGAGCCAATTCAATCAAGGAAACACTGCATGTTGGTGAAGGGCATATTGAAGAAGGATCAGCCGAGTGGTTCTTGTGGGAGAACAACTCCATTTGGCTCACTAACTTCACACACCATCAGGCTTCCAAGCAGCTCTCAAGGAAACTCAGTTTTCACACTCTATGCTTAGTGCCCTTTGAGTGCATTATCTAGGAATGAACCTGGTAGAGCATCCAACACAAACGAATGCTCCACATGCGGGTTTCACATGCCACCAACTCCACATTCACAGGCAACTTCAGCGCCACAGCCGTTTTCAGATAGCCCTCAATGCAAAGGCTCTAGACGCAAATATTGGTGTGAGAGCTAATTCAATCAAGGAAACACTGCATGTTGGTGAAGGGCATATTGAAGAAGGATCAGCCGAGTGGTTCTTGTGGGAGAACAACTCCATTTGGCTCACTAACTTCACACACCATCAGGCTTCCAAGCAGCTCTCAAGGAAACTCAGTTTTCACACTCTATGCTTAGTGCCCTTTGTATGGCTAGGACTGAAATGAACCTGGTAGAGCATCCCACACAAACGAATGCTCCACATGCGGGTTTCACATGCCACCAACTCCACATTCACAGGCAACTTCAGCGCCACAGCCGTTTTCAGATAGCCCTCAATGCAAAGGTTCTAGACGCAAATATTGGTGTGAGAGTTAATTCAATCAAGGAAACACTGCATGTTGGTGAAGGGCATATTGAAGAAGGATCAGCCGAGTGGTTCTTGTGGGAGAACAACTCCATTTGGCTCAATAACTTCACACACCATCAGGCTTCCAAGCAGCTCTCAAGGAAACTCAGTTTTCACACTCTATGCTTAGTGCCCTTTGAGTACCTAGGACTGAAATGAAGCTTGGAGAGCATCGCACAGAAACGAATGCTCCACATGCGGGTTTCACATGCCACCAACTCCACATTCACAGGCAACTTCAGCGCCACAGCCGTTTTCAGATAGCCCTCAATGCAAAGGCTCTAGACGCAAATATTGGTGAGAGCCAATTCAATCAAGGAAACACTGCATGTTGGTGAAGGGCATATTGAAGAAGGATCAGCCGAGTGGTTCTTGTGGGAGAACAACTCCATTTGGCTCAATAACTTCACACACCATCAGGCTTCCAAGCAGCTCTCAAGGAAACTCAGTTTTCACACTCTATGCTTAGTGCCCTTTGAGTGCATTATCTAGGAATGAACCTGGTAGAGCATCCAACACAAACGAATGCTCCACATGCGGGTTTCACATGCCACCAACTCCACATTCACAGGCAACTTCAGCGCCACAGCCGTTTTCAGATAGCCCTCAATGCAAAGGCTCTAGACGCAAATATTGGTGTGAGAGCTAATTCAATCAAGGAAACACTGCATGTTGGTGAAGGGCATATTGAAGAAGGATCAGCCGAGTGGTTCTTGTGGGAGAACAACTCCATTTGGCTCACTAACTTCACACACCATCAGGCTTCCAAGCAGCTCTCAAGGAAACTCAGTTTTCACACTCTATGCTTAGTGCCCTTTGAGTGCATTATCTAGGAATGAACCTGGTAGAGCATCCCACACAAACGAATGCTCCACATGCGGGTTTCACATGCCACCAACTCCACATTCACAGGCAACTTCAGCGCCACAGCCGTTTTCAGATAGCCCTCAATGCAAAGGCTCTAGACACAAATATTGGTGTGAGAGCTAATTCAATCAAGGAAACACTGCATGTTGGTGAAGGGCATATTGAAGAAGGATCAGCCGAGTGGTTCTTGTGGGAGAACAACTCCATTTGGCTCACTAACTTCACATACCATCAGGCTTCCAAGCAGCTCTCAAGGAAACTCAGTTTTCACACTCTATGCTTAGTGCTCTTTGTGCGCCCAGGACTGAAATGAAGCTTGGTCAGCATCACACACAAACGATTGCTCCACATGCGGTTTTCACATGCCACCAACTCCACATTCACAGGCAACTTCAGCGCCACAGCCGTTTTCAGATAGCCATCAATGCAAAGGCTCTAGACGCAAATATTGGTGTGAGCTAATTCAATCAAGGAAACACTGCATGTTGGTGAAGGGCATATTGAAGAAGGATCAGCCGAGTGGTTCTTGTGGGAGAACAACTCCATTTGGCTCACTAACTTCACACACCATCAGGCTTCCAAGCAGCTCTCAAGGAAACTCAGTTTTCACACTCTATGCTTAGTGCCCTTTGAGTGCATTATCTAGGAATGAACCTGGTAGAGCATCCCACACAAACGAATGCTCCACATGCGGGTTTCACATGCCACCAACTCCACATTCACAGGCAACTTCAGCGCCACAGCCGTTTTCAGATAGCCCTCAATGCAAAGGCTCTAGACGCAAATATTGGTGTGAGCTAATTCAATCAAGGAAACACTGCATGTTGGTGAAGGGCATATTGAAGAAGGATCAGCCGAGTGGTTCTTGTGGGAGAACAACTCCATTTGGCTCACTAACGTCACACACCATCAGGCTTCCAAGCAGCTCTCAAGGAAACTCAGTTTTCACACTCTATGCTTAGTGCCCTTTGTATGGCTAGGACTGAAATGAACCTGGTAGAGCATTCCACACAAACGAATGCTCCACATGCGGGTTTCACATGCCACCAACTCCACATTCACAGGCAACTTCAGCGCCACAGCCGTTTTCAGATAGCCCTCAATGCAAAGGCTCTAGACGCAAATATTGGTGTGAGAGCTAATTCAATCAAGGAAACACTGCATGTTGGTGAAGGGCATATTGAAGAAGGATCAGCCGAGTGGTTCTTGTGGGAGAACAACTCCATTTGGCTCACTAACTTCACACACCATCAGGCTTCCAAGCAGCTCTCAAGGAAACTCAGTTTTCACACTCTATGCTTAGTGCCCTTTGTAAGGCTAGGACTGAAATGAACCTGGTAGAGCATCCCACACAAACAAATGCTCCACATGCGGGTTTCACATGCCACCAACTCCACATTCACAGGCAACTTCAGCGCCACAGCCGTTTGCAGATAGCCCTCAATGCAAAGGCTCTAGACGCAAATATTGGTGTGAGCTAATTCAATCAAGGAAACACTGCATGTTGGTGAAGGGCATATTGAAGAAGGATCAGCCGAGTGGTTCTTGTGGGAGAACAACTCCATTTGGCTCACTAACGTCACACACCATCAGGCTTCCAAGCAGTTCTCAAGGAAACTCAGTTTTCACACTCTATGCTTAGTGCTCTTTGTGCGCCCAGGACTGAAATGAAGCTGGGTCAGCATCCGACACAAACGAATGCTCCACATGCGGGTTTCACATGCCACCAACTCCACATTCACAGGCAACTTCGGCGCCACAGCCGTTTTCAGATAGCCCTCAATGCAAAGGCTCTAGACGCAAATATTGGTGTGAGCTAATTCAATTAAGGAAACACTGCATGTTGGTGAAGGGCATATTGAAGAAGGATCAGCCGAGTGGTTCTTGTGGGAGAACAACTCCATTTGGCTCACTAACTTCACACACCATCAGGCTTCCAAGCAGCTCTCAAGGAAACTCAGTTTTCACACTCTATGCTTAGTGCTCTTTGAGTGCATTATCTAGGAATGAACCTGGTAGAGCATCCCACACAAACGAATGCTCCACATGCGGGTTTCACATGCCACCAACTCCACATTCACAGGCAACTTCAGCGCCACAGCCGTTTTCAGATAGCCCTCAATGCAAAGGCTCTAGACACAAATATTGGTGTGAGAGCTAATTCAATCAAGGAAACACTGCATGTTGGTGAAGGGCATATTGAAGAAGGATCAGCCGAGTGGTTCTTGTGGGAGAACAACTCCATTTGGCTCACTAACTTCACACACCATCAGGCTTCCAAGCAGCTCTCAAGGAAACTCAGTTTTCACACTCTATGCTTAGTGCCCTTTGTATGGCTAGGACTGAAATGAACCTGGTAGAGCATCCCACACAAACGAATGCTCCACATGCGGGTTTCACATGCCACCAACTCCACATTCACAGGCAACTTCAGCGCCACAGCCGTTTTCAGATAGCCCTCAATGCAAAGGTTCTAGACGCAAATATTGGTGTGAGAGTTAATTCAATCAAGGAAACACTGCATGTTGGTGAAGGGCATATTGAAGAAGGATCAGCCGAGTGGTTCTTGTGGGAGAACAACTCCATTTGGCTCAATAACTTCACACACCATCAGGCTTCCAAGCAGCTCTCAAGGAAACTCAGTTTTCACACTCTATGCTTAGTGCCCTTTGAGTGAATAGGACTGAAATGAAGCTTGGAGAGCATCGCACAGAAACGAATGCTCCACATGCGGGTTTCACATGCCACCAACTCCACATTCACAGGCAACTTCAGCGCCACAGCCGTTTTCAGATAGCCCTCAATGCAAAGGCTCTAGACGCAAATATTGGTGAGAGCCAATTCAATCAAGGAAACACTGCATGTTGGTGAAGGGCATATTGAAGAAGGATCAGCCGAGTGGTTCTTGTGGGAGAACAACTCCATTTGGCTCACTAACTTCACACACCATCAGGCTTCCAAGCAGCTCTCAAGGAAACTCAGTTTTCACACTCTATGCTTAGTGCCCTTTGAGTGCATTATCTAGGAATGAACCTGGTAGAGCATCCAACACAAACGAATGCTCCACATGCGGGTTTCACATGCCACCAACTCCACATTCACAGGCAACTTCAGCGCCACAGCCGTTTTCAGATAGCCCTCAATGCAAAGGCTCTAGACGCAAATATTGGTGTGAGAGCTAATTCAATCAAGGAAACACTGCATGTTGGTGAAGGGCATATTGAAGAAGGATCAGCCGAGTGGTTCTTGTGGGAGAACAACTCCATTTGGCTCACTAACTTCACACACCATCAGGCTTCCAAGCAGCTCTCAAGGAAACTCAGTTTTCACACTCTATGCTTAGTGCCCTTTGTATGGCTAGGACTGAAATGAACCTGGTAGAGCATCCCACACAAACGAATGCTCCACATGCGGGTTTCACATGCCACCAACTCCACATTCACAGGCAACTTCAGCGCCACAGCCGTTTTCAGATAGCCCTCAATGCAAAGGTTCTAGACGCAAATATTGGTGTGAGAGTTAATTCAATCAAGGAAACACTGCATGTTGGTGAAGGGCATATTGAAGAAGGATCAGCCGAGTGGTTCTTGTGGGAGAACAACTCCATTTGGCTCAATAACTTCACACACCATCAGGCTTCCAAGCAGCTCTCAAGGAAACTCAGTTTTCACACTCTATGCTTAGTGCCCTTTGAGTACCTAGGACTGAAATGAAGCTTGGAGAGCATCGCACAGAAACGAATGCTCCACATGCGGGTTTCACATGCCACCAACTCCACATTCACAGGCAACTTCAGCGCCACAGCCGTTTTCAGATAGCCCTCAATGCAAAGGCTCTAGACGCAAATATTGGTGAGAGCCAATTCAATCAAGGAAACACTGCATGTTGGTGAAGGGCATATTGAAGAAGGATCAGCCGAGTGGTTCTTGTGGGAGAACAACTCCATTTGGCTCAATAACTTCACACACCATCAGGCTTCCAAGCAGCTCTCAAGGAAACTCAGTTTTCACACTCTATGCTTAGTGCCCTTTGAGTGCATTATCTAGGAATGAACCTGGTAGAGCATCCAACACAAACGAATGCTCCACATGCGGGTTTCACATGCCACCAACTCCACATTCACAGGCAACTTCAGCGCCACAGCCGTTTTCAGATAGCCCTCAATGCAAAGGCTCTAGACGCAAATATTGGTGTGAGAGCTAATTCAATCAAGGAAACACTGCATGTTGGTGAAGGGCATATTGAAGAAGGATCAGCCGAGTGGTTCTTGTGGGAGAACAACTCCATTTGGCTCACTAACTTCACACACCATCAGGCTTCCAAGCAGCTCTCAAGGAAACTCAGTTTTCACACTCTATGCTTAGTGCCCTTTGAGTGCATTATCTAGGAATGAACCTGGTAGAGCATCCCACACAAACGAATGCTCCACATGCGGGTTTCACATGCCACCAACTCCACATTCACAGGCAACTTCAGCGCCACAGCCGTTTTCAGATAGCCCTCAATGCAAAGGCTCTAGACACAAATATTGGTGTGAGAGCTAATTCAATCAAGGAAACACTGCATGTTGGTGAAGGGCATATTGAAGAAGGATCAGCCGAGTGGTTCTTGTGGGAGAACAACTCCATTTGGCTCACTAACTTCACATACCATCAGGCTTCCAAGCAGCTCTCAAGGAAACTCAGTTTTCACACTCTATGCTTAGTGCTCTTTGTGCGCCCAGGACTGAAATGAAGCTTGGTCAGCATCACACACAAACGATTGCTCCACATGCGGTTTTCACATGCCACCAACTCCACATTCACAGGCAACTTCAGCGCCACAGCCGTTTTCAGATAGCCATCAATGCAAAGGCTCTAGACGCAAATATTGGTGTGAGCTAATTCAATCAAGGAAACACTGCATGTTGGTGAAGGGCATATTGAAGAAGGATCAGCCGAGTGGTTCTTGTGGGAGAACAACTCCATTTGGCTCACTAACTTCACACACCATCAGGCTTCCAAGCAGCTCTCAAGGAAACTCAGTTTTCACACTCTATGCTTAGTGCTCTTTGTGCGCCCAGGACTGAAATGAAGCTTGGTCAGCATCCCACACAAACGAATGCTCCACATGCGGGTTTCACATGCCACCAACTCCACATTCACAGGCAACTTCAGCGCCACAGCCGTTTTCAGATAGCCCTCAATGCAAAGGCTCTAGACGCAAATATTGGTGTGAGAGCTAATTCAATCAAGGAAACACTGCATGTTGGTGAAGGGCATATTGCAGAAGGATCAGCCGAGTGGTTCTTGTGGGAGAACAACTCCATTTGGCTCACTAACTTCACACACCATCAGGCTTCCAAGCAGCTCTCAAGGAAACTCAGTTTTCACACTCTATGCTTAGTGCCCTTTGTATGGCTAGGACTGAAATGAACCTGGTAGAGCATCCCACACAAACGAATGCTCCACATGCGGGTTTCACATGCCACCAACTCCACATTCACAGGCAACTTCAGCGCCACAGCCGTTTTCAGATAGCCCTCAATGCAAAGGCTCTAGACGCAAATATTGGTGTGAGAGCTAATTCAATCAAGGAAACACTGCATGTTGGTGAAGGGCATATTGCAGAAGGATCAGCCGAGTGGTTCTTGTGGGAGAACAACTCCATTTGGCTCACTAACTTCACACACCCTCAGGCTTCCAAGCAGCTCTCAAGGAAACTCAGTTTTCACACTCTATGCTTAGTGCCCTTTGTATGGCTAGGACTGAAATGAACCTGGTAGAGCATCCCACACAAACGAATGCTCCACATGCGGGTTTCACATGCCACCAACTCCACATTCACAGGCAACTTCAGCGCCACAGCCGTTTTCAGATAGCCCTCAATGCAAAGGCTCTAGACGCAAATATTGGTGTGAGAGCTAATTCAATCAAGGAAACACTGCGTGTTGGTGAAGGGCATATTGAAGAAGGATCAGCCGAGTGGTTCTTGTGGGAGAACAACTCCATTTGGCTCACTAACTTCACACACCATCAGGCTTCCAAGCAGCTCTCAAGGAAACTCAGTTTTCACACTCTATGTTTAGTGCCCTTTGAGTGCATTATCTAGGAATGAACCTGGTAGGGCATCCCACAGAAACGAATGCTGCACATGCGGGTTTCACATGCCACCAACTCCACATTCACAGGCAACTTCAGCGCCACAGCCGTTTTCAGATAGCCCTCAATGCAAAGGCTCTAGATGCAAATATTGGTGTGAGAGCTAATTCAATCAAGGAAACACTGCATGTTGGTGAAGGGCATATTGAAGAAGGATCAGCCGAGTGGTTCTTGTGGGAGAACAACTCCATTTGGCTCACTAACTTCACACACCATCAGGCTTCCAAGCAGCTCTCAAGGAAACTCAGTTTTCACACTCTATGTTTAGTGCCCTTTGAATGCATTATCTAGTAATGAACCTGGTAGAGCATCCCACACAAACGAATGCTCCACATGCGGGTTTCACATGCCACCAACTCCACATTCACAGGCAACTTCAGCGCCACAGCCGTTTTCAGATAGCCCTCAATGCAAAGGCTCTAGACGCAAATATTGGTGTGAGAGCTAATTCAATCAAGGAAACACTGCATGTTGGTGAAGGGCATATTGAAGAAGGATCAGCCAAGTGGTTCTTGTGGGAGAACAACTCCATTTGGCTCACTAACTTCACACACCATCAGGCTTCCAAGCAGCTCTCAAGGAAACTCAGTTTTCACACTCTATGCTTAGTGCCCTTTGTATGGCTAGGACTGAAATGAACCTGGTAGAGCATCCCACACAAACGAATGCTCCACATGCGGGTTTCACATGCCACCAACTCCACATTCACAGGCAACTTCAGCGCCACAGCCGTTTTCAGATAGCCCTCAATGCAAAGGTTCTAGACGCAAATATTGGTGTGAGAGTTAATTCAATCAAGGAAACACTGCATGTTGGTGAAGGGCATATTGAAGAAGGATCAGCCGAGTGGTTCTTGTGGGAGAACAACTCCATTTGGCTCACTAACTTCACACACCATCAGGCTTCCAAGCAGCTCTCAAGGAAACTCAGTTTTCACACTCTATGCTTAGTGCCCTTTGAGTACCTAGGACTGAAATGAAGCTTGGAGAGCATCGCACAGAAACGAATGCTCCACATGCGGGTTTCACATGCCACCAACTCCACATTCACAGGCAACTTCAGCGCCACAGCCGTTTTCAGATAGCCCTCAATGCAAAGGCTCTAGACGCAAATATTGGTGAGAGCCAATTCAATCAAGGAAACACTGCATGTTGGTGAAGGGCATATTGAAGAAGGATCAGCCGAGTGGTTCTTGTGGGAGAACAACTCCATTTGGCTCAATAACTTCACACACCATCAGGCTTCCAAGCAGCTCTCAAGGAAACTCAGTTTTCACACTCTATGCTTAGTGCCCTTTGAGTGCATTATCTAGGAATGAACCTGGTAGAGCATCCAACACAAACGAATGCTCCACATGCGGGTTTCACATGCCACCAACTCCACATTCACAGGCAACTTCAGCGCCACAGCCGTTTTCAGATAGCCCTCAATGCAAAGGCTCTAGACGCAAATATTGGTGTGAGAGCTAATTCAATCAAGGAAACACTGCATGTTGGTGAAGGGCATATTGAAGAAGGATCAGCCGAGTGGTTCTTGTGGGAGAACAACTCCATTTGGCTCACTAACTTCACACACCATCAGGCTTCCAAGCAGCTCTCAAGGAAACTCAGTTTTCACACTCTATGCTTAGTGCCCTTTGAGTGCATTATCTAGGAATGAACCTGGTAGAGCATCCCACACAAACGAATGCTCCACATGCGGGTTTCACATGCCACCAACTCCACATTCACAGGCAACTTCAGCGCCACAGCCGTTTTCAGATAGCCCTCAATGCAAAGGCTCTAGACACAAATATTGGTGTGAGAGCTAATTCAATCAAGGAAACACTGCATGTTGGTGAAGGGCATATTGAAGAAGGATCAGCCGAGTGGTTCTTGTGGGAGAACAACTCCATTTGGCTCACTAACTTCACATACCATCAGGCTTCCAAGCAGCTCTCAAGGAAACTCAGTTTTCACACTCTATGCTTAGTGCTCTTTGTGCGCCCAGGACTGAAATGAAGCTTGGTCAGCATCACACACAAACGATTGCTCCACATGCGGGTTTCACATGCCACCAACTCCACATTCACAGGCAACTTCAGCGCCACAGCCGTTTTCAGATAGCCATCAATGCAAAGGCTCTAGACGCAAATATTGGTGTGAGCTAATTCAATCAAGGAAACACTGCATGTTGGTGAAGGGCATATTGAAGAAGGATCAGCCGAGTGGTTCTTGTGGGAGAACAACTCCATTTGGCTCACTAACTTCACACACCATCAGGCTTCCAAGCAGCTCTCAAGGAAACTCAGTTTTCACACTCTATGCTTAGTGCTCTTTGTGCGCCCAGGACTGAAATGAAGCTTGGTCAGCATCCCACACAAACGAATGCTCCACATGCGGGTTTCACATGCCACCAACTCCACATTCACAGGCAACTTCAGCGCCACAGCCGTTTTCAGATAGCCCTCAATGCAAAGGCTCTAGACGCAAATATTGGTGTGAGAGCTAATTCAATCAAGGAAACACTGCATGTTGGTGAAGGGCATATTGCAGAAGGATCAGCCGAGTGGTTCTTGTGGGAGAACAACTCCATTTGGCTCACTAACTTCACACACCATCAGGCTTCCAAGCAGCTCTCAAGGAAACTCAGTTTTCACACTCTATGCTTAGTGCCCTTTGTATGGCTAGGACTGAAATGAACCTGGTAGAGCATCCCACACAAACGAATGCTCCACATGCGGGTTTCACATGCCACCAACTCCACATTCACAGGCAACTTCAGCGCCACAGCCGTTTTCAGATAGCCCTCAATGCAAAGGCTCTAGACGCAAATATTGGTGTGAGAGCTAATTCAATCAAGGAAACACTGCATGTTGGTGAAGGGCATATTGCAGAAGGATCAGCCGAGTGGTTCTTGTGGGAGAACAACTCCATTTGGCTCACTAACTTCACACACCCTCAGGCTTCCAAGCAGCTCTCAAGGAAACTCAGTTTTCACACTCTATGCTTAGTGCCCTTTGTATGGCTAGGACTGAAATGAACCTGGTAGAGCATCCCACACAAACGAATGCTCCACATGCGGGTTTCACATGCCACCAACTCCACATTCACAGGCAACTTCAGCGCCACAGCCGTTTTCAGATAGCCCTCAATGCAAAGGCTCTAGACGCAAATATTGGTGTGAGAGCTAATTCAATCAAGGAAACACTGCGTGTTGGTGAAGGGCATATTGAAGAAGGATCAGCCGAGTGGTTCTTGTGGGAGAACAACTCCATTTGGCTCACTAACTTCACACACCATCAGGCTTCCAAGCAGCTCTCAAGGAAACTCAGTTTTCACACTCTATGTTTAGTGCCCTTTGAGTGCATTATCTAGGAATGAACCTGGTAGGGCATCCCACAGAAACGAATGCTGCACATGCGGGTTTCACATGCCACCAACTCCACATTCACAGGCAACTTCAGCGCCACAGCCGTTTTCAGATAGCCCTCAATGCAAAGGCTCTAGATGCAAATATTGGTGTGAGAGCTAATTCAATCAAGGAAACACTGCATGTTGGTGAAGGGCATATTGAAGAAGGATCAGCCGAGTGGTTCTTGTGGGAGAACAACTCCATTTGGCTCACTAACTTCACACACCATCAGGCTTCCAAGCAGCTCTCAAGGAAACTCAGTTTTCACACTCTATGTTTAGTGCCCTTTGAATGCATTATCTAGGAATGAACCTGGTAGAGCATCCCACACAAACGAATGCTCCACATGCGGGTTTCACATGCCACCAACTCCACATTCACAGGCAACTTCAGCGCCACAGCCGTTTTCAGATAGCCCTCAATGCAAAGGCTCTAGACGCAAATATTGGTGTGAGAGCTAATTCAATCAAGGAAACACTGCATGTTGGTGAAGGGCATATTGAAGAAGGATCAGCCAAGTGGTTCTTGTGGGAGAACAACTCCATTTGGCTCACTAACTTCACACACCATCAGGCTTCCAAGCAGCTCTCAAGGAAACTCAGTTTTCACACTCTATGCTTAGTGCCCTTTGTATGGCTAGGACTGAAATGAACCTGGTAGAGCATCCCACACAAACGAATGCTCCACATGCGGGTTTCACATGCCACCAACTCCACATTCACAAGCAACTTCAGCGCCACAGCCGTTTTCAGATAGCCCTCAATGCAAAGGCTCTAGACGCAAATATTGGTGTGAGAGCTAATTCAATCAAGGAAACACTGCATGTTGGTGAAGGGCATATTGAAGAAGGATCAGCCCAGTGGTTCTTGTGGGAGAACAACTCCATTTGGCTCACTAACTTCACACACCATCAGGCTTCCAAGCAGCTCTCAAGGAAACTCAGTTTTCACACTCTATGCTTAGTGCCCTTTGAGTGCATTATCTAGGAATGAACCTGGTAGAGCATCCCACACAAACGAATGCTCCACATGCGGGTTTCACATGCCACCAACTCCACATTCACAGGCAACTTCAGCGCCACAGCCGTTTTCAGATAGCCCTCAATGCAAAGGCTCTAGACGCAAATATTGGTGTGAGAGCTAATTCAATCAAGGAAACACTGCATGTTGGTGAAGGGCATATTGAAGAAGGATCAGCCGAGTGGTTCTTGTGGGAGAACAACTCCATTTGGCTCACTAACTTCACACACCATCAGGCTTCCAAGCAGCTCTCAAGGAAACTCAGTTTTCACACTCTATGCTTAGTGCCCTTTGTATGGCTAGGACTGAAATGAACCTGGTAGAGCATCCCACACAAACGAATGCTCCACATGCGGGTTTCACATGCCACCAACTCCACATTCACAGGCAACTTCAGCGCCACAGCCGTTTGCAGATAGCCCTCAATGCAAAGGCTCTAGACGCAAATATTGGTGTGAGAGCTAATTCAATCAAGGAAACACTGCATGTTGGTGAAGGGCATATTGAAGAAGGATCAGCCGAGTGGTTCTTGTGGGAGAACAACTCCATTTGGCTCACTAACTTCACACACCATCAGGCTTCCAAGCAGCTCTCAAGGAAACTCAGTTTTCACACTCTATGCTTAGTGCCCTTTCTATGGCTAGGACTGAAATGAACCTGGTAGAGCATCCCACACAAACGAATGCTCCACATGCGGGTTTCACATGCCACCAACTCCACATTCACAGGCAACTTCAGCGCCACAGCCGTTTTCAGATAGCCCTCAATGCAAAGGCTCTAGACGCAAATATTGGTGTGAGAGCTAATTCAATCAAGGAAACACTGCATGTTGGTGAAGGGCATATTGAAGAAGGATCAGCCGAGTGGTTCTTGTGGGAGAACAACTCCATTTGGCTCACTAACTTCACACACCATCAGGCTTCCAAGCAGCTCTCAAGGAAACTCAGTTTTCACACTCTATGCTTAGTGCTCTTTGTGCGAACAGGACTGAAATGAAGCTTGGTCAGCATCACACACAAACGAATGCTCCACATGCGGGTTTCACATGCCACCAACTCCACATTCACAGGCAACTTCAGCGCCACAGCCGTTTTCAGATAGCCATCAATGCAAAGGCTCTAGACGCAAATATTGGTGTGAGCTAATTCAATCAAGGAAACACTGCATGTTGGTGAAGGGCATATTGAAGAAGGATCAGCCGAGTGGTTCTTGTGGGAGAACAACTCCATTTGGCTCACTAACTTCACACACCATCAGGCTTCCAAGCAGCTCTCAAGGAAACTCAGTTTTCACACTCTATGCTTAGTGCTCTTTGTGCGCCCAGGACTGAAATGAAGCTTGGTCAGCATCCCACACAAACGAATGCTCCACATGCGGGTTTCACATGCCACCAACTCCACATTCACAGGCAACTTCAGCGCCACAGCCGTTTTCAGATAGCCCTCAATGCAAAGGCTCTAGACGCAAATATTTGTGTGAGAGCTAATTCAATCAAGGAAACACTGCATGTTGGTGAAGGGCATATTGAAGAAGGATCAGCCGAGTGGTTCTTGTGGGAGAACAACTCCATTTGGTTCACTAACTTCACACACCATCAGGCTTCCAAGCAGCTCTCAAGGAAACTCAGTTT